>NC_064284.1:36877324-37059797 GCF_019186545.1 Solanum stenotomum | reverse complement strand
TTACTCAGTAAAAATTGCCTGGAATAAAATTTCCTTAGCATGATTAGCTCCAGAATATTGAGTTTTGTCTAGAACGACCTTAGGTATTTGTTTCCGAGAGTGGCGGGTTGAGTTATTTTAGCTTTTGCCATTTTGTTGTGTTTCTTTGTTTTAGTGTGGACTTTGGTCAACATTTTGACGAAATGAACTCGGATGGCTGTTTTGTATTTTTTTTTGAGTCCGAAATGTTGTTTCCAAGTGGTTTGCACTTTTGGTTTGCATTGTTTTGACTCCAACTGAATTTCGAGGGCATTTTAGAATTGTTTAGACACTAAGCCTCTTTTCTGAAAAATCTGATATATGGTGCGTCGGCTTAAGTGTCCCTTGATTGCTTAAGTGAAGTTGGCTTAAGCGAACAAGCGATTTGCTTAAGCTAACAACATCTAAGGGGTGGGGGCCACTTAAGCGGCCTGCTCATGGCTTTTGTGAAGGCGACTTAAGAAACCACGGGGCCGCTTAAGTGAAGGGAACCTCTTAGGAGGGGTTCGCTTTTGAGAAGCCTCTTGCCACTTAAACAGTGTCCAGTTTTGCAAACATTTTTCTGCTTTTGTTAAAATCGCTGAGAGTAGAACCCCATTCTCCTTCTTTATTTCAAAAAAGAAACCCAACTCTTTGAGAGCTCGACCTTGGGAGTTTGGGAACAATTCTTTACCAATTTCAACCATTTTAAGGTGATTCTTTTTCTTTTCCTCTCCTCTAAGATTTTACGTCTTTACTTTCATAATTCAAATTAGTTTCCAACCTTAAATTCCCTAGTTTCTATGCTTTACAGTGTGGTAATTTGGCCATTTGAAGTTGGAATTGAGTCCCATTATCACCCATCATTTGGGCATATAATCCTCTTTCCTAGGAGGATATTGATATACCGTGAGTTTACAGTATTTTAAATATATTTCACTTAAGAATTGTGTGTGTCTAGGGCCATTTTGTATTTGTACTAATGCGTTTTTATCATGTTTTCAGGGAATAAGTTCAGACGTGAAAGTTGAGACACATAGTTGAGGAATGTACAGAAAAGCCCATCTACGGATGTGATTCACGGACCGTAGGTCCATTCACGTTCCGTAGATGATGATCGTAGATGGACTAGCAAGGCATGGAGGAAGATCAGGGAATTCTTGACCAAGTGTGAAACCACAGTTTAAATCGACGGACCGTAGATTGATCTACAGACCATACTGCTAATTCGTCAAATGATTCAGAGAGGGGTTCTAGTACCTGATTTTGAAGATTCTAAATATGGAGCTACGGAGAAGGATCCATGGACCGTAGATCAATCCACGGTCCGTACTGGTGATCTGTTATTTGGTTCAGAGATTTGAAGATTTTGAAGTTAGAAATTTGCCTAAGTCCTGAGTCACGGAAGGGACCTACGGACCGTAGATCAATCCATAGTCCGTCGGTCAGTATCGTCGATCGAAACGTTCTGAAACATTATTTCCTTATTTCATTTCCTTTTTAGTTAGGACTTATTTTTCTATATATAGGGCATGCAAACCTCGTTTTTGGGGGTTAGACTTTATTACTTTTATTCTAGTTCTTGACTTTGGAGATTGACTTGCAACTTTAGCAATTCTTAATTTCCTAAGTTCATTTTGAAGATTTTGTCTTTGCAATTCAAGTTGAGATTTTGGGTTTCTTCTTCTTATTACGTATCATGATTTCTTCATCTAAAAATATGAATTGTGTTCTTGCTGTTATGGGTAACTAACTCCACAACTAGGATTGTGGGAACAATGAGCGATTAACAACGTATTGATAGTAACTAATTAATTCTTGAATATTGTTATTGCATGCATTGATAATTCTTTCGCTTGAAAATCTTTTTAACGGTGGCCAACGTTAGAACTTGCCGGACCAAGGAGGTAGTTAACGAGAAAAGAATTATCAACATAGATTTGGTGTGATACTATCTAATAGTCTAATGTCGATTGGTGCGAGGGTGAAAACTAAGCCATACATCGATGTGATGTCTAATATGAGGTAAAGGTAAGGGTTAGTAAATTATACACACGTAGCCGGACCAAGGTGCGGGGTGAAATTCTCTAGTTGCTGGACAAAGGAATTAGAGATACCTAACTTATCACTTTCCATGTAATACATTAGAAAATGATTACTATTACTAGGATTACCGCGTTATGAGCTTGTAGGGAACCGGTACACCCTAGTTTCTCTCTCATCTTGATAACATCTAAAATTTGAATCTTGTTCATTGCTTGTTCACATAATTTCCAGAATTTGTTTCACAAATCCCCCCCCCACCCTTAATTACTTGTTTTTAGAAATACATTGACTAAACGAATATAACCGTTGTTAAAGTTAAGTCTAAACCATATTCCTCGTGGGATCGACCCCAACCTACAAGTTGGGTTCTTTACTTGATAACGATCGCTTATGCTTCTTTAGGGAGGTGTAGTTTGAGCCTATGAAATTTTGGTGCCGCTGTCGGGGAATTTGGCTTTTAGATTAAGCTTAACTACATTGTTGAACTTTAAGTAAAATATTTCCTAATTTTACTTTTTCTTTTGTTTTTGTCTCTCTTAGGTTCCCACTCTAGTGTATGCCAAGTACACAGAGTCAAGGAGAACCACTTACTCCCTACGATCCAGAACTAAACAGAACTTTGTAGAGAATGAATAATCAAGGAGTGCCAGCTAATCATATCGGAGGAGAAATAGGTGATGGTGTTGGGTTGCAGCCTCCGAGGGTGGGTGAAGAGAATAATCAAATTCAAGCTGAGAATCAATTGAGAGATACAGTGAGGGTACATGATCAACCATTGCCAAGACTGCATGATAAATATAGGGTCAACTTTAATACTGCTGATTCTGATGGACCTCTTGTCCTATCTCCTCTACCGCTGGGGCATACATTTGTGGTGACTAGCATTTGATGCAGATGCTTACACCGAGGGGCTTGTTTGCGGGTATGGCATTAGACGATCCACACGCTCCCAAAGCCAAGCTAAGGAGTGTTTGCAAAAGTTGTGTGGGTCGACCGGACCTGGACATGGATGTCATTGGATTGCGAGTATTCTCTCTATCATTGACTGGCGATGCTGCTGTGTGGTTTAATGAGTGTCCTTATAATTCAATCTACACATGAAACCAATTGAATGATGCGTTCCTAGCAAGATTCTTTCCAGTGTCCAAGAAGCTGAACCACAAAGATAAACTCAACAATTTTGTATCACTACCTGGAGAGTCCATGAGTAGTTCTTGGGACAGGTTCACTGCTTTCATACGAGGTGTTCCGAATCATCAGATTGATGATGAGTCGCTGAAGGAATATTTCTACCAAGGTCAAGATGACAACAGTAAGGCAGTGCTTGATACTATTGCTGGAGGTTCATATGGTGAGTGCACTTTTGAGCATATTACGGAGAAGCTGGAGAAGATCTATCGAAACAACAAAGCTTGGAGCACTAGAAAGTTGGATACTGGGAGGAACACGTTTGCCGTTCAAGCTACAAACAACTAATATGCAGATGAGATTCACGAGGAGATGGCTTAGATGAGGACTGAACTAGGGTTGGTGTTGAAGCATGTGAGCGGAGGTGCGGAGAAAGTAAATGCTGTGAATTATTTCAGTAGAAATCCACCATCGGTTGAGGAGTGTTACTATGAAGAGGATACTTATGCGGTGAATGATCAGATGGGGGGTTTCCGACGAAACACCCAAGGTTCTAATACGGATAATTGGCGTCAAGGTCAAGGAAATCAAGGTCGGAACTATGGCAACTACAATTGAGAGGGTCAATATGTCCGGGATGGCAACTTTAATCGCGACAACTACAACCAGAACAACTATGGCAACAGAAATGATCGGGTTGGACCTTATGTTCCTCCTCAAAATTGGGAATCTGTTACTAGGGAAGCTGGAGGTAATATGTCACACTTTGAGGATATGATACAGAAGATGATGAAGAGGTTTGATGCAACTGATTAAAATGTGAAGGAGATGAGAAATGACTTGTGTGGTATTGGCCAAAAAGTTGATGCCCATGCAATGTCAATCAAGTATCTTGAGCAACAGATGACTCAGTTGTCAACTACAGTAAATCCACGTGAACCTGACACTCATCCTTGCAACACCATCCAGAATCCAAAGAATGATAGGCATTGTATGGCTGTCACTACTCGAGGGTAGAGGTAAGTGGAGAGTTTGAGAATGCGACAGAGAAAGAAGTGGCGTTAACTGAGAAAGTTGTCCCCATACCTAGACCTCCACATCCCTTCCCACAGAGGTTAGTGAAGAAGACTGAAGAAGGCAAATATCGCAGGTTTATTAGCATGTTGAAACAACTATCCATCAATGTTCTGTTGATAGAAGCTTTGGAGCAAATGCCTTGGTATGCAAAATTTATGAAAGATATGGTGACAAAGAAGAGGGCAGTGAGCTTCGAAGATGAAAATAGGTTGCAACATTGTAGTGCAATTGCTACAAGATCCCTGGTGCAGAAAAATGAGGATTTTGGTGCCTTCACTATTCCATGTACCATCGGGTTGTTGCATTTTGCTAAGGCGTTATGTGATTTTGGTGCTAGAATTAATCTGATGCCACTGTCTATTTACAAGAAGTTGGGTGTAGGAGATCCAAAACCGACTGCAATGTGGTTTCTCATGGACGATAGAACTACGAAGAGGGCCCATTGGTGTGCTTCATGATGTACTAGTGAAAGTGGAGTCGTTCATCTTTCTGGTGGATTTTGTGATTCTTGACTGTGAGGTTGATTTTGAGGTTCCCATCATTCTTGGGAGACCATTCCTTGCCACTGGGCATGCCTTAGTTGATATGGAATAGGGGAAAATAAAGTTCAGACTGAACAATGAAGAGGCAACTTTCAATATCTGTAGGTCTATAAAGCAGAATAATGAGCTCCAATCGGTATCTGCGATAACATATAGAATTGAGAGTGGGTCTGAGGTACAGATTGGAGAGAGACTGGGTGTTGAGGCACTAACAGCGGTTATGATGAACTTTGAGAGTGATCGTATTGAAGAGTATGATGAGTTGGTCTCCGTACTTGATCAGTGCGAATATCGTTCAAAACCAAAGAAGCTGGAGTTAGACATGAAAAATCATGAGTCCCCACCCGTAAGATCGTCTGTTGAGAAGGCGCCGAAATTGGAGCTTAACGCTCTACCATCACATTTGAGGTACGTATTCTTGGGAAAAGTTGATACCTTATCGGTCATCATTGCGACAGATTTGAATGGGCGACAAGTAGAGTGTTTGGTTTCTGTGTTAAAGAGGTTCAAGCAAGCTATTGGGTGGACTATTGCGGACATTATTGGGATCCCTCCTGGTATCTGTTCTCATAAAATCCAACTCATACCACATCACAAGCCTAGTATTGAGCACTAGAGAAGATTAAATCCGCCTATGCAAGAAGTAGTTAAAAAGGAGATCATTAAGTGGTTGGATGCTGAAGTTATCTATCCTATTACATATAGTAGTTGGGTGTGTCCTGTTCAATATGTGCCCAAGAAAGTTGGGAATACTGTGGTTCCTCATGAGAGAAATGAGCTTGTTCCGATGCGGCCCGTGACTGGATGGAGAGTCTGCATGGACTACCGAAAGCTAAATGCTTGGACAGAAAAAGACCATTTCCCTATGCCATTTATGGATCAGATGTTGGATAGACTTGCATGTAAGGATTGGTATTGTTTTCTTGATAGTTATTCGAGTTACAATCAGATTTCTATAGCCCCAGAAGACCAAGAGAAGACCACTTCCACTTTCCTTTATGGGACTTTCTCCTTCAAACGGATGCCATTTGGGTTATGCAGTGCTCCAACGACCTTCCAACATTGTATGATGTCGATATTCTCTGATATGGTGGAGGACACTATTGAGGTATTTATGGATGATTTCTTTGTGGTAGGTGACTCTTTTGATCGGTCTGGATCATTTGGCTGAGGTTCTTAAAAGGTGTGAAGACTGCAATCTGGTGCTAAATTGGGAGAAGTGCCACTTTATGGTAAAAAAAGGGATAGTTCTGGGTCATCGGATTTCTGAGAAGGGTATTGAGGTTGATAGAGCAAAAGTAGAGGTAATAGAAAAGTTTCCACCACCTATATCTGTAAAAGGTGTTAGAAGTTTTCTTGGGCATGCAGGTTTCTATAAAAGGTTCATCAATGACTTCTCTAAAATTGCACATCCATTGTGCAAACTACTCGAAAATGAGTATATGTTTGATTTTGATGATGCTTGTCTGAGAGAATTTGGAGAGTTGAAGGAGAAGTTGGTTAATGCACCTATCATTATTTCACCGGACTGGGGACAACCGTTTGAAGTAATGTGCGATGCGAGTGGAGTGGCTCTTGGTGTAGTATTAGGACAGAGGAGAGAGAAACTTCTTCATCCTATTTACTATGCTAGCAAAGCTCTAAATGTAACCCAGAAAAATTATACTATGACTGAACAAGAACTTCTTGCGGTGGTTTTTGCATTCGAGAAATTTTGATCCTACTTGCTTTGTACTAAGGTCATAGTGCAAACTGACCATTCTGCATTGAGGTATACCTCTTCCGAGGATGGTTCAGGGGGAGCTGGTTCCGCCTGTGCTAAGGCGCAACGGCGTTCATGCAATAGCTCGAGGTAGAAGTTTTTTTTAGAAAGATGTGAATGGGAAAAAATTCTGACCACTGGTAGCGAATGCAAAATGAGTAATGTTAACCATTCCATTGATGGCGAAGAAGGATGCAAAACCGAGGTTGATTAGATTGGTATTGTTGCTGCAAGAATTTGATTTTGTGGTGAAAGATACAAAGAGGACCGAATATCAAGTTACCGATAACTTGTCCAGATTAGAGGTAGAGACTATGCTAAAGCTTAGTAATATGACTGAAATTAATGATGCTTTTTCCAGATGAACAGGTATTGGCTGCTTCTCATGATCTGATTCCTTTGTTTGCAGACTTTGCTAATTATTTGGCAAGCGATTTGGTGCCCTCGAATTTGGCTTTTCACCAAAGGAAAAAGTTTATGCATGATGTGAAGAAATTCTTTTGGGATGAGCCTTACTTGTATCGTAGTTGTGCTGATGGGATTATTCGTCGCTGTGTACCCGAGGTTGAGATGTTAAGTGTACTTGAGGCGCATCATTCATCGCCTGTTGGTGGGCATCATAATGGTATTCGGACTGCGCATAAGATTTTGCAGTGTGGGTACTACTGGCCTACCATCCACCAAAATGCTCATGATTTCGCCAAGTCTTGTGACCATTGCCAAAGAGAAGGAGGGGTTTCAAAGAGGCAAGAGCTTTCTATAAATCCTATATTGGTGATAGAGTTGTGATATATGGGGCATTGATTTTATGGGTCCATTTGTGAGTTCACATGGGATGAAGTATATTCTTTTTGCGATTGATTATGTATCAAAGTGGGTGGAAGTAGTTGCGCTCCCCAACAATGAAGGTAAAAGTGTCACCACATTCTTGAAAAAGAATATCTTCTCCAGATTTGGTACATCGAGGGAGATTATCAGTGATGGAGGTTTCCACTTTTGTAATAAGTTGTTCAACGCGCTACTTGAGAAATATGGTGTCCGCCACAATGTAGACAACCCATCCGCAGACTAGTGGGCAAGTTGAAGTGTCCAACAGATAGATCAAACAGATTTTGGCGAAGACTGTAAATGCTAATAGAATGGATTGGTCAAGGAACCTTGATGATGCTCTATGGGCCTATCGCACTGCATACAAGACTCCTATATGTATGTTTCCTTACCAACTTGTATATGGGAAGTCTTGCCATTTACCGGTAGAGCTAGTGCATAAGGCTATGTGGGCGATGAATAAGCTAAATTTGGATTGGGGCGCCGCATCTAATCAAAGAATGAATGACTTGAATATGCTTGATGAGTTTTGCCTAAAATCTTATGAAAGTTCAGCCTTGTAGAAAGAGAAGATGAAGAGGTATCATGATCAAAGAATTGAAAAGCGAGAATTTGTTGTGGGTGATCTTTTGCTTCTATTCAACTATAGGCTGCGCTTGTTTTCGAGCAAATTCAAGTCCAAATGGATCAGACCATTTTTGAAAGTGCTCCCCCACGGAGCGGTTGAGCTTGAGAACAGTGAAGGAACAAGGTTCATACTAAACGGCCAAAGGATTAAGATCTATCTGGGAAACGCGAAAAGTGTTCAAGAAGTTATTGAGGCCTACTATCTTGATGAAGTCTGAGTAATCAAGAGGCATGCGACGTGCCGCGACGTTAAATCAAGCGCTGCTTGGGAGGCAATCCAAGATGTAAAATCTAGCCAACAATAGGTTCTTGCTTTCCGTTTACTAGTTTTCTTTGTTTAGTTGCTTTTCTATACTCATTTAGATATATGTTTTTTTTTCTAGTGTTGGCTAGATATAGCATAGGGTCTGTGTCTAAAAAATGTCCAGAAAATGTAAAAAGAAAGGTCTAATGGTTGCTACATATGCAGGGGCGAAAAGCAGAATCTACAGAAAAAGGTCTGGTGCAGAGGTCTATGGACCCTATCGACTGTCCGTGGTTCGTTCCATGGATCGTGAATGGTGTCCGTAGATCTCAGGTAAGGTTTCTAAATTGTCTAAGTATGGATGTGATCTACGGTCCCCATCTACGGACCGTAGATCGACCCATGGACCGTAGACGGGGTCTTGTGGGTCCAAACCTAGTTCTAGGCAAGATGATGTGGGCACTACTGAGGGTAACCCATGTGTTGTTCCAGTAGTCTCTAGGAAACCGGACCCACCCGATTGTTGATAGTTCATCGGTGTTAGGCGCCACAGGTTTGCTTCACCCAATCCATTACTTTTTATTGTTTTTGTGTGCATTGGGGACAATTGCACCTATTTTTGTTGGGGGTTGGGTAAATGGATTGTGAGTGATAGGGTGAAGTCTGAGTAACCCAACTCATAATCCTCTCTTGGGGTTTTCTTTCCTGTGCTCTTTTCCCCTAAGAGACTGCTTAATTTCTGTTGAACCGGTATGTGTTAGGATTGTATGTGTAGAAGCATGAGAAAGAATGAAGCATGATGGAAAAACCTTTTTGAAAAAAATGATACCCGTTCAAAGTTTGTGACATGTGCTAAAATCTGTAGACTAGAATGAGTTGAATGTGTTGGTTCTGAGTATGACATGGTAATTAACCAACTTGATGGCATGCCTTAAGCTAAACCTTGAATTGGGTAATCTGATAATTAAACTATGTGCCTAGAGTGTGTGAGAGTAATTGATTGTTCAAACAGTCTTTGTGCAAATCTAGAACTTGCTTGGTTAGTACTGCTAAGATAATCTACTCTAGAGGCTAGGAAATAATCATAGGCCCTTGTTCTATAAACCCACAAATTGCCTAAAAAGAATCCAACCGAATGAAAATTAATGCTCCCTTTGATCCAAATGTTTTGAGCCTAAATTAGACCATTTCTTTCTAAACTGCTAACTCACCTTCCCATAATCTACTGTGTTGGCCCCGGTTCCTCCTTGGAGATGTGCACCTCGACTTAGGCCAAAAGCCTAAGTTGAGGGTGGCTAATGTAAAAAGTGACCTCAATCTTGACCCTGATCCGACATGGGGTATTGTGCACCTTAACCAATGGAAAATCCATAAGTTAAGGGTGGCTATGAAAGAGGAAACCGAAAGAAAAATGGGTAGGAAAAGAGTTTGGTGTTGAAAAAGAGGAAAAAAAGAAAAGAGAGGAGAGAATGTGGCTTTGTGCAAAAGAAAGTAAACAAAAGTGTTGAAAGCTAAAGAAGAGAATAAAATGCAAGAAAAAGAAAAAACGGAAAAATAAAGAGCTACAAAATCGAAAACCATATCCATGGTTGAAAAGAATCAAGGGAAAGAAGAAAAAGTGGTAAGATGTCAAAAATAGGGCAAAGAGAGGTAGAAAGCCTAATGTAATATCAAGGAGGGCAGGAAGTCACTAAAGAGTATCCAAATGTACCACACCTGACCCTGAGCCTACGTTACAAGCCAAGAAAGTCCTATAGTGATCCTAGAAACTAGTTTGGAGAGTCTAAGTAGTGAAAATAAGGGCAAGCCTATGGTATTGAGCACTAACTGTACTTGAAGTTACTTCTGAGTGTGAGTGTTGAATGAATCCTTGTACTTAAAATAAAATTCATTGTGTGAAAAAGGGGATTTTGTTTGAAGTAAGGGAACTAGTTACATTGGCGGAAAGTTGGTTCTTTGGTGATTGTAAAGCAGTGTATGTTATGTGTTGGTTGGTCGATCTTTGTCATGTTTGGATCCGCACAATTTAGCTTGTTGAGTCTGAGAGAAAAGATTTGCACTCAAAAAGAGAGTCGGGGTAGAGGGCCATGTGATTGCTTGTGCTTGAATTGCTTGCTTCAATACAAGTGTTGTTTAGAGTCTTAGTACGTCGTTTGAGGACAAACAACGAATTTCAGTTGAGGGTGTTGATATACCGTGAGTTTACGGTATTTTTAATACATTTCACTTAAGAGTTGTGTGTGTCTAGGGGCCATTTTGTATTAGTACCAATGTGTTTTTATCCTGTTTTTAGGGAATAAGTTCGGACGCGAAAGTTGAGAGACATAGTTGAGGAATGTACAGAAAAGGCCATCTACAAATGTGATTCACGGACCGTAGGTACATACTCGTTCCGTAGATGATGATCGTAGATGGACTAGCAAGGCATGGAGGAAGATCAGGGAATTCTTGTCCAAGTGTGGAACCACGGTTTCAATCGACGGTTTGTAGATTGATCTATGGACAGTACTGCTGATCAGTCAAATGATTCAGAGAGGGGTTCCAATACCTGATTTTGAAGATTCTAAGTATGGAGCTACAGAGGAGGATCCACGGACCGTAGATCAATCCACGGTCCGTACCGGTGATCCATTGTTTGGTTAAGAGATTTGAAGATTTTGAAGTTAGAAATTTGCCTAAGTCCTGAGTCACGAAAGGGACCTACGGACCGTAGATCAATCCACGGTCCGTAGGTCAGTATCGTCAATCGAAACCACATCCTGAAACATTATTTCCTTATTTCATTTCCTTTTTAGTTATGACTTATTTTTCTATATATAGGGCATGTAAACCTCGTTTTTGGGGGTTAGACTTTATTACTTTTATTCTAGTTCTTGACTTTGGAGATTAACTCTCAACTTTAGCAATTCTTAATTTCCTAAGTTCATTTTGAGGTTTTGACTTTGCAATTCATGTTGAGATTCTGGGTTTCTTCTACTTATTACGTAAGTTCATGATTTCTTCATCTAAAAATATGAATTGTGTTCTTGCTGTTATGGGTAACTAAGCCCACAACTAGGGTTGTGGGAACCAGGAGCGATTAACAACATATGAATAGTAACTAAGTAATTCTTGAATAGTGTTATTGCATGCATTGATAATTCTTTCACTTAGAAATCTTTTTAACGGTGACCAACATTAGAACTTGCCGGACCAAGGAGGTAATTAACGAGAAAATAATTATCAACATAGATTTAGTGTGATACTATCTAATAGTCTAATGTCGATTGTTACGAGGGTGAAAACTAAGCCATACATCGATGTGATGTCTAATATGAGGTAAAGGTAAAGGTTTATAAATTATACACACCCAGTTGCCGGACCAAAGAATTAGAGATACCTTACTTATAACTTTGCATGTAATACACTAGGAAAGGATTACTATTACTAGGATTACCGCGTAATGTGCTTGTGGGGAACACATACACCCTAGTGTCTCTCCCATCTTGAGAACACCTAAAATTTGAATCTTGTTCATTGATTGTTCACATAATTTCCAGAATTTGTTTCACAAATACCCCCTCCTTTTAATTACTTGTTTTCGGAAATACATTGACTAAACAAATATAATCATGGTTAAAGTTAAGTCTAAACCATATTCCTCGTGGGATCGACCCCAACCTACAAGTTGGGTTCTTTACTTGATAATGATCGCTTATGCTTCTTTAGGGAGGTGTAATTTGAGCGTATTAAATAGTATGACAAATTCTTTTTTTGTAATTCTGTTGCTTTGATTCGAGGGTCAATTTTTGACCAATTCTGGTATGAAATTTGGGTTAGTGATATGGGTATCATTTAATCCATGTTAACTTAATCTTTGTGTTCTTGATAGCTTGACAATGATCTGAGGCTCTCCAAAATTGGAAAAGCACCTAAGTTGTAGTTCGTGTGTGGTTTTTTTCCTTAAGTTAGGTTATGGCTTCCTTTTCTAAGACTTGACTTAGTAGATTAATTATATTTGGGTAGTGTCACATGATTGAGGTTGAGATTTATTGAACGTTAGATAGTTGTGTCCATAGGTTGGGTTGTTTAGCTTTAGTTGTTGTAAGAAAAACCTTTGTTTAGGTGATCCTTGTGTGAGTGGTATCCTTATATGTTGATTCTAGGTGTCGTGAAACTTAGAATTGTGATAATGTTTTACTTGTTAGGTTGGTGTGATTGATGGTATAGATCCTTGAGTGTGATTTCTTTTGTGGTTTATTAAATTGTTGGGCCTGAGGCCTTGAGCGTGGATTGGCAAGAGCACCAGGTTAGTACTCTCGTGGTGTGATGGGCATTTTTCTTGATTTTGTGGGTTTGACATGACTTGATCATGGTAATGCTTTTGAAGAGTTATTAATTACATGATTTTTTGGATAAAAATGATTTGGCTTATGAAAGGAAATTGACCTTAATGAGTAGAAATTCCTTGAGACCCATATTGGCTTAAAATTGGGAAAAAGGCCCTTTTACATGATTATCACACCTTTCAACTGCTTTTACTCTAATGAGCTAGATGTATCATTCCAGGTGGCCCATTGATAAATATATCTGGGTTATTGGTAAGCTTGATGTGCCAGTCCGATAGGCATGTGGATACATCTATCTATGTTATTGGCGGTTTGTTAAGCTTGAGGTATCATTCTAGGCGACTCGATGTTTCTTGTAGGCATATGGTTTTCCTTACTTGGTGTTAAACTGTATCATTGTGTTTGTTAGCCTTTGAATGTATTGAGTGTTTTTTATTGTGCGTATCTTTTGACTAAATATATGATTTTATCTGCACAGCCTTTATCTTATGTTAGTTGGTAAATATTTTCCCTTGTCTTGCTTGTACCATCGTGCTTCATCTATGTATTTGATCTTTCTGATCTCGGTTAGTCTGTGATGCCTACTGGGTACCCTATATTTTTGTTGTCAAAGTGCACTTCTGCATTTTTCTGATGCAGCTCTCTATTTGAGCCACACTCTGTGAGCGATGGATCTCCCGTGGCAGTCAAATTCCCGTATTTGTGGTGAGCTCCCGACGTTCAAAGACTTGGTGCTATCCTTGTTTTGTTGACTCCCATGTTGTATTTTGGATTAGTCATTTCTCTATATGACATTATATTCGTAGTAGCTCCTGTATAGGTGACACCAAGTCCCGGGGATCAGTATCTTGTGTTAGTTGTCTTTTGGTCACTTTTGGGACTATTTTTATAGATTTGGTATTGTATTACAAATAAATGTGCTATGACCATTCTTTCTATACACATTATCCTTGTCTTCTACTTATTATTGTTTTTTTATTATTATATAAAGTGTGTCTTCCGCATCTTGTTATTTGGGATTAGACTTGTGCACTCGGTGGCTTGTAGTAGATGTCATCATGACCCTATTTTGGGTCTAGACAATATAGTATCAGAGCTTTAGGTTTACCAGTCTCACTAGTACTGGAGCAAGTGTCTAGTAGAGTCTCGCGAATCGCTATGATGACATCCATAACAATCTTTAAGAGGCTATAGGGCATTCTTATGAATACATTACTATTTCTCATTTCTTGTCATGTGTTGATGGCTGTACCAATATCTAAACTCCAACTATTTCACTTATTCTCAAATGGATAGGACAAGATTAACTGCAGGCAGGCGTGAACCTCCTGCACCTCCCGGTGGAGCCCTACCTAGGGGTAAAGTTAGAGATTGACCTAGAGGTTAGGATCGGGCTCCAGTACCAGAGCACAAGATAGAGGTTGAGTAGGTTCAACTTCAGCTCGAGGGTGTGAGGCTAGCCCAAACTCTACCAGGATTCATGGTTATGCAAATAATTCATGATACTTTGGCCAGGATCCTCAACTTCACGAAGGGTATGTCCCAAAAAGGTAGTATGCCTAGCACTTCACTCGAAACATATATTTCAAGTGATTCTCAAACTCTAGTAGGTAGGGGCACATGTTACTGAGGCACATCATGCTGATGCGGCTCCTCGTATAGTAGTCCAGTCGATTATGACTAGTTCTCCACTTTTGGCTCCTAGGACAACTATGACCCTTGAGGAACAGACAGTTTATCAGGTCGAGTCTTCCCAGGTACATCAGTGTTGCAGGCAAGGATGCCATGAGTATCTAGAGAGGTGCCAAGAGAGTTTGCATAACCTCGGGTAAGTGGAGTCCTATAGGGTTTATTTCACTATTTACTAGCTTTAGGGGCGAGTGAAGTAGTGGTGTAGGTCCTACTGATTGAAGACTAGTCGGGTTCCCATTAATGACTTGGGGTTAAATCTCTGAGTCTTTTTTAGAGAAGTATGGATGGCGTAGCATGGGAAAGTAGTTGCGCGATGAGTTCTTAGACCTTACTAAGGGATAACTTTCATTTGCACAGTACGAGGCATGGTTCCATAAGTTGGCGAGACATGAGGCTATGCTTATGCCGACAGAGCATGAGAGAGTTCTTATGTTTGTCAGTGGGCTCGCATTTCCACTTAGATTGGCGACAAAGCAGATGGTGGTGTCGGGTTTTTCTTTATTACTGATAGTTGATCATGCACTCACCACCGAAGGGATTCGTTGTAAGGCCTATGGAGGCAGTGACAAGAGGCCCTGTTATTAGGGAGGGTTGAGCAGGTCTCAATCCCATAGTAGAGGGTTTCAGGGCCAAGGTTATCCACATCAGTAGTAGCCTAATAGATTGGTTCGGGAAGCTCTACAAATTACTAATGGTACATATTATTGATGGTAGCAAACATGTGCTAGTGGTCAGATAGTTCAGACTTTTCGGGGGCTCACATTCAGGTATTTAAGCCATGGTGGCCAGACAGGTTTGGTCGAGTCATTACAGTGGTGCAGTTCTGGTAGATTTTGCTACGACTGTTGTGTAGAATATCACTTTGCCCGAGAGTGTCCCACAGTTAGTCAATGCAGAAGGCAGGGTCCATAGGGTCAATAGGGTTAGTAGGTTCATGCACCAGGGCTCCAGTTAAGGGTACTAAGGAGGGGTCCCCTGGGTACTAGAGGTGGTCCTCATGAAAGCAAATTCGGTGGTCGAGGTGGACACGACCATATGTAAGCTTTTTCAGGGAGGCCATAGGCGGAGAGATTGGATGCTATTATCATATGTACGATCTTTGTCTCCCATCAACCTGCTTTTTTTATTTGATCCCAGGTCTACCTTTTGATAGGTGTACTTATTATGCCACGCGACTAGATTTGTTGTCTGAGCTGATGTATGTACCTATGGGTATATCTACCCCTGTAGGTTATTCTGTTGTAGTGGATTAAGCTTATAGAGTTTATGTAGTGACCATCTTGGGTACAATACTTAGGTAGACCTTATTGTGTTAGATATGGTGGGTTTTTACATGATTCTATGCATGTATGCTGTCTCCATATCATGCAGTCTTGGATTGTTTCTCCAAGACTGTTACTTTATGCATGCCTACTATTTATCCTCTTATATGGACCAGTTATGATATTCATTTGCTGAGGGTGTGATCTATTTTATGAAGGCGCGATGGTTGGTTAAGAAAGGGTGTCTATCCTATCTTGCTTGTGTCTGTGACACTTGTGCCGACACTCCTCCCTTGAATCAGTTCCTATGGTTAGAGAGTTTGTTGATGTATTTCCTACTGATCTATCAGGTCTTCCTCCTAACCGTGATATTTATTTTAGGATTGATGTTGAGTCGGGTATGTAGAGAGTTTACATTCCTCCTTACCGAATGGCTCCAGCTGAATTGAAGGATCTTAAGAAGTAGCTCCAAGACCTCTTAGGGAAAGGATTCATCAGATTGAGTGTATCTCCTTGGGATGCTCCCGTCCTATTCGTGAAGAAGAAGGATGGTACCTTGCAGATGTGCATTGACTACATGCAGCTGAATAAAGTGACCATCAAGAAAAAGTATCCTATGTCTCATATTGATGATTTTTTCGACCAGCTTCATGGTGCAACAATATTCTCTAACATTTACTTGAGATCAACCTACCACAAGTTAAAGATTAGGTCAAAAGACATCTCTAAGACTGCCTTTAGGGCTCATTATAACCATTGCGAGTTCTTAATTAGTCATGTAATTTTGGTTGACTAACTGCCTAGATTTATTTATGTAATAGATAAACCGTGTGTTCAGGCCTTATTCTTACTCAATTGTGATAGTGTTCATCGATGATATCCTGGTCTACTCTAAGAGTAGGGTGAAACATGAGCAACATTTGAGGATTGTACTCCATACCTTGAGAGAGCAGCAGTTGTATGCCAAATTCACTAAATGTGAGTTTTGGCTTGAGTCTTTAGAAATCTTGGGGAATGTAGTGTCCAAGACTGGCATTATGGTGGATCCGATGAAGATTGAGGGAGGTCGTAGCTCGCCAAGCCTACTACACTTACTGAGGTTTGTAGTTTTATTGGGTTAGAAGGCTAATACCAAAGAATTATGGAGGAGTTTTCTTCTATTGCAACACCCTTTACTAGATTAATTCACAAGGATGTTCCATTTCTATGGTCCGATGAGTATGATATGAGCTTCTTCAAGCTCAACGACTTGTTGACATCAGTGCCGATTCTGCCTCTACCTATTGAGGTCTAGGAGTTTACAATCTACTGTGATGCTTCTGGTGTGGGCCTAGGTTGTGTCTTAATGCAGCACGATAGGGTTATTGCTTATTCTTCCAAGAAACTAAAACTTCACAAGAGGAACTACCCCACTTATGACCTGGAGATGGCAGCGTTTGTCTTTGCATTAAGGACTTAGTGGTTCAATTTGTATGGAGTTATGCCATCGTACTCTTCATTATATTTTCAGCCAGAGGGACGTTAATCTAAGACAACTCATGTGGATGGAGTGACTGAAGGAATATGACATTCTATCCTTTATCACCCGAGCAAGGCTAATCTGGTAGCATATGCCTTGAGCTAGACGGCAGTGAGTATGGGTAGTTTGTCTTTCTTAGCCGTGGAGCAACGACCAATGGCTTTGGACATTCAACCCTTAGCCAATCAGATGTTTAGACTTGATATTTTTGAGTTGTGTGGAGGATAGATCTTCCTTGATGGAGTAGATTCTAGTTCAATAGTTTGAGGATCTGCTGTTAAGGATGATTCGAGATATGGTTCTTAGCAGCGAGGCTAGGAAGGTGACCTTAGATCCAGAAGGAATCTTGAGGATTAAGGGTCGTATCAGTGTTCCTAGAGTTGGTGAGTTAGTTGGGAGGATTTCTTGAGGAATCCCATTCTTCAAGGTATTCTATTCATCGAGATGCTCCAAAGATATATCATGATTTGATGCAACATTACTGGTGGTATGGGATGAAGAGGTACATTGCAAAGTTCGTGTCTAGGTGTTAAATTGTCAGCAAGTGAAGTATGAGCACCAGAGACTAAGTGGTTTGACTCAGTCGATACCTATTCTTGAGTTGAAGTAGGAGAGTATAGCCATAAAATATGTGATAGTCTTACCATGTATATTATGAGGTTTTGATTCTATTTGGGTCATTGTTGATTGATTGAACAAGTCAGCTAACTTCTTGCTGGTTCAAACTGGCTACACATCAGAGAGATTGACTTGGATCTTCGTTAGAAAGATTGTCTGTTTGCACAGGGTGCAAGTTTCTATCATTTCACAACGTGGTTATCAGTTCACTTTGCATTTCTGGAGGTCTATTCAGATAGAGTTTGGTACCTAGGTTGAACTTAGTACAACTTTTTAGCCTTTGATCGATGGCCAGTCTGAGAGGACTATTTAGGTTCCAGAGGATATGCTATGAGTTTGTGTTATTGAATTCGATTGCTAGTGGGATCAGTGTTTGGCTTTGGTGGAGTTTGCATATAATAATAGCTACCATTCAAGCATTCAAATGGCACCATTCGAGGCATTTATGGTAGGAGATGTCATTCTCTGGTGGGTTTGTTTGATGCTTTTAAGGTTAGACCGTGGGGCACCAACTTATTGAGAGATTTGCTAGATAGTGTTCTAGTGCTCTAGGAGCGACTCCATAATGTTGAGAGTAGGCAGAAGAGCTATGCGGATCGATGTAATACCTCGAATTCAAAAAGGGTAGAAGTTACAAATTGTGCAGAATCTGGTGCCTATATCGACGAAGCCACCTACGGCCCATTGACTGACACACGATCCGTAGGTCAGCTTGTGGTTGGCTAGTCTAGGTTCCTAAAATTTGTCAAGTTTCAGTACTTTCCTATGGTTCACAAAGATAGTCTATTGTCCAATTCTTGAGTCGTAGATGGGTCTCGTAGGCGAGTCTCAGATTTAGTGAAATTTTAGAGCCAAAAGTGGAGACCCACTACTGGGCATGTACGGCCTATAGATGGACCCATGGACTATACATGGGTCTTCCGTTGGGAGCCCAAAAGTGAGGTTCTATGCACTCGTCAATGATCAACCAATACGGTCCGTTGTTTGACCAACATACCGTAGGTCGGGTCTATGATATTGGCAATTATTTTAAGAGGGGCTTTTGGGTCTTTTATGTCATGATCCAAGGTAGACCCTTGGTGTAACATAGCGTATAGGACCCCGAGAGGCCCTACACAAGACCATTAGCATACATAGACAAGAAAATAGAAATTGAAGAGGATTTAAATGACAATTCAGAGTTTTATAAAATGAAGCGAAAGTCTAAACAATGTCTCGAAGCCATCGAGTACAAAGAGTGATCAGGACATAACCCGTACATCACATACAATCTCAAACGTAAAGACAACATGAAATGAAATTTTGGTCCTCGAATCATGAGAACTCATCACTCTTCAAACTTCTACTAAGAGATCCCTAGCCACAAAAATCCAAATCTAGAGCGTCAGACCCTACATTGGGGGAAAATGTAGGCAAGAGTATACGTTAGTACAAAAATGTACCATGTATGATAGCAATGCATAAAAATGTGAAATCATGCTAAAAGGGGACATTTTCTTGATATGCCATGACCAAGCTAAAGCATGATATAGAAGAGTTAGAATACATAAGTCATAAAAACATGGTCAATGCAAGACAACACCTTTAATACATTCGCAAGATACTTCTTTAAGTAACCTTGATTCGTTAATATGGGAGAATTACCTTTAACCGACATGTAAGACCATGTGAGCTATTAACATGGAATCTGCTGTCTACCCCACACCAAAAAGAGGTGTTTTCACTTGCCAAGGTAAGAACCATGAACTTCTAGCTTACGTGGATCCACTAGCTAATGTCTATCTAGACAACCTATGTCGGCACATAGTTTATGGGACGTGGGTAATCGCCACTTGTCCACTCAGTGCTAAGCATACCTCCACGGAATATACATTATTCTTAATTTTCCTTAACATGCATGAGACATGGGTAATCACCTCTTGTGTTTTGCATTAGAGGTCATGGATAATCAACTCTTGCCTCATCATTAGAATAAATCCTTATCTTTAATTCATTTTAGGTGAGAAGACCTTTCAACCTTAGAATCCTTTATGTGAGAAAACCTTTCAAATTCATGCTTTCATATGTATATGAGAAATCCTTTCACAACACAACAATAATCATATTAATACTTCACTTTCAAATTATTCTTAAAACTTTTTCATCAATTTCATAAGAACATGCATATTTCCATAATTCACCTTTCATAGTTCAAAACCCACTTTAAATCATCAAAATATATAAAAGATGGTTTAAACATGGTTTCATGGGGATTCATCATAAAATCATGGAATTATATCAATTCATGCATAATAGTTCATAAAATAATCAATTATGTCAATATTGAAAGGAACCCATGACAATGAAGAAAACCCTAACTTAATTGAGGATTTCTAACTTGATAAATTGAAGAATTTTAGGAACTCCATGAAGGAAAGGGGTCTATGAATGAAGACGATCATACCTTAATTCCAAAATCTTGACTTCGATGGTGGAATTAGAGACTTGACTTGAAAACCCTAGCGTTCTTCTTCAACTTCTAGAGAGAAAAATAATGAGAGGATAACTTGTTCTTCTTCTGAGAATTTGAGAGAATGAATTATATTAGTAAATGACCCAAAATCCCTTCTAAAGTAACTGCTAACCTCATCGATGTTACGACCTACGGTCCGTCGATCAACTCATGGACCGTCCTGGTTGGTCGTCGATGAGTTCATAGACCCTTACTTTTGGGGTCCCAACAATGGTCCCATGTATGATTTGTGGGTCCACCGATGGGCCGTACATGCCTAGTCATGGTTCTTTGCTTTTAACTCTAAAATTCCACTAAGTCATGGATTAACCTACGAAGCTTACCTATGACTCGTGCATTGGACGACGGACCTTTCATGTGAACCATTTAAAAAGAACTAGAACTTCGAATTTTTGGAAAACCTTGGACTGCCATCCACGACGCGACCTACGATGTATGTTAGTCCACGACCCTTGGGTGGTTCTGTCGGGACTGGCACAAGGTTTTGCAACAACTGAAATTTTCTCCCCTTTTCGAATCTAAGATGTTACATTATCTCCCCCTTAGGAACATTCGTCCTCGAATGATATTCAAGACATAATAAGGAGGGTAGGAACTTAATCTAACAACCCAACATGAATGCAATTACACAAATGCACATATCCGAGGAGGAAACATCAACTCCAAGCTAAAACATGTTCAAAGTATCATATCATGAGGTCTATATAAAACTATACTCAAATGCACATAAATATTTAGAAATCAATAAAGTGACTCAATTTCTCAAAATTTAAGCTTTTTATGAACATGCATAAATGAGGAAATCATGGGAATATCTAAGACACATGAAACCAAAAGAGTAAACCATGAGGAACTCAATACCTTAAGCTAGACTAGGGACGGAAGGAAAGAGATGAGGATAATGGGACATCATATCGGCCTCGGCCTCCCAAGCACTTTCACCAAAGCAATTTCTTTGTTTCTTAACTTGCCGGGCTAAGATCTCTACCAGAACTTCCTTATAAAAAAGATTCTCCATAACTCCCAAACCTTCTAAGGGAACTATATATGTTGGATTTCCAACACACTTCTTCACAAGGTGACGTGGAAAATTGGATGCACCGATGCCAAGTCATTAGGCAAATCAAGTTCATTAGCAACTTTCAAATTCGCTTCAGAATTTGATATGGGTCCACATAGCGGGGACTAAGCTTCCCTTTCTTCCCAAATCTCATTACACCCTTCATGAATGAAATTTTCAAGTAGACCCAATCAGTTACCTCAAACTCAAGATCTCTCCTTCTAACATCGGCATAGGACTTTTGTCGACTTTTAGCCAATTTCAACCTTTCTCTAATAAGCCAAAATTTCTCTATAGCTTCATCTACCAATTCGGGACCTATCAAATCAACTTCACCCACTTCAAACCAACCAATAGGAGATCTATGCCTCCTACCAAATAAAGCCTCAAATGGAGCCATGCCAATACTTGAGTGGTAGCTATTTTTATATGCAAACTCAATCAAAGGAACGTGATCATCCCAATTACCCTTGAATTCAATTACACATGATCTCAACATATCTTCCAAGGTTTGGATAGTACGCTCAGCTTTCCCATCGATTTGCTGATGAATGGTCGTACTAAGCTTAACACGAGTATCAAGACCCTTTTGGAAAGATTTCTAAAACTGAGAAGTGAATTGGGTACCACGATCAGGAATAATGGATAAGGGAACTCCATGCAACCCAACCATTTCCCTCAAATATAACTTGACATAGTCCTCCGCTGCATAAGAAACCTTGATGGGAATGAAATGAGCCAATTTCTTCATTTAATCTATAATAACCCGAATCGAATCATGTTGTCACTGAGTGCGTGGTAAGCCAACAATAAAGTGCATATTCAAATCTTCCCATTCCAAGTAGGAATGCTAATGTATTGAGATAACCCTCTTGGCTTTTTGTGCTCAACTTTCCCTTTTTGATAATTAGGACACTTAGCCACAAATTCCACAATATCCTTCTTCATCACGTTCCATGAATAGATCTTCCACAAGTAACTATACATCTTGGTGCCTCCCGGGTGAATGGAATATTAAGAACTATGGGCTTTTGACAAGATTTTCTCTCTCAAGTCATCTACATCGGGAACATACAAATGACCCTGATAACGAAGCAGACCACCCCCTTGGTAGAATGCCTCTACAGACTCTTTATGCACCACTTCCTTCAATTTCATCAAAGTCGGATCAAGACCTTGATTAGCTTTCACATCCGCCACAAAAGATGATTTTGAATCATCGTGAACCATAACACCACCTTTGGTAGAGTCAACTAACCGAAAACCCAATCGGGCCCATCTGTGAACGTCTCGAACCAACTCCTTTGTATAATCCTCAATATGAGCAACACTACCCATAGATAACCGACTAAGAGCATCCACCACCACATTTTCTTTCTTTGGGTGATAGAAAATACTCATGGCATAATCCTTTAGTAGGTCAACTCACCTTCTTTAGTGAAGATTTAGATCTTTCTTCTTAATCCCATATTGCAATCTCTTGTAGTCGGTAAAAACATCTACATGAATAATATAAAAATAATATCTCCAAATCTTAAGATCAAACACAAATGCCGTTAGCTCAAGGTCATGTGTAGGATAATTCTTTTCATGAATCTTAAGTTGCTTTGAGGCATAGGAAATACCCTGCCCATTTTGCATAAAGACACATCCTAACCCAATTTTCGAGGCATCACAATAAACAACAAACCCATCGATTCCTTCTGGTAAAGTCAACAACTGAGCGGAAACAAGTCTATCTTTTAATTCTTGGAAACTCTTTTCATATGCTTTGGACCATATGGACTTAACCTTATTTTGAGTCAATGCCATCAACGGAGAAGAAATCAAAGAAAACCCTTCAACAAACCTCCTATAGTAAGTGGCTAAACCCAAGAAACTCCTAATGTCTGAAGGGGATAGAGGTCTAGGCCAACTCTTGACTGCATCCGCCTTCTTAGGATCTATCTTATTACCCTTATCAGATACAATATGACCACGAAAAGCCACATATCTTAACCAAAACTCATATTTACTAAACTTTGCAACGAGTTCTTGATCTTTGAGGACTTGCAACACAATCCTCAAATAATCAATATGTTGGATAAAGGTTTCATCCGATCGAGTATCTCTCCATGGGGTGCTCCAGTGTTGTTTGTTAGAAAGAAAGATGGTTCACTTTTCGTATGTGTATTGACTACCGACAATTCAACAAGGTTACCATTAAATGTGAGTTTTGGCTAAGGTCTATGTATTTTCTTAGTCATATTATTTCTGGTAAGGGTATTGAGGTAGATCCTAAGAAGATGGATGTAGTTAAGAGTTGGCCTAGACCTCTATCTCCTTCGAATATTAAAAGTTTCTTGGGTTTGGTTGGTTACTATAGAAGGTTTGTTGAAGAATTTTCTTCGATTGCCTCTCCATTGACGACATTGTTCCAAAAGAAGGCTAAGTTTGTATGGTCGAAATCATGCGAGAAGAGTTTCCAAGATTGGCGAGTCCTTATGTTCCAAGGACCAAAACTTTATTTAGTATTGTCTTTACTTTTCAGTTTTCTATGTGATGTACGGGTTACGTCCCAATCACTCTTTGTACTAGATGTCTTTGAGACATTGTTTAATTTTCCGCTTCATTTTATAAAACTCTTATATTGGAAAATTGTCTTTTAAATTCTCTTGAATTTCTATTATCTTATATGATGTATGCTAAATGGCTTGTGTAGGGCCTCTTAGGGTTCTATACGTTATGTTACACCTAGGGTCTACCTTGGGTTGTGAAAATCAGATGTTATAGTCTTTGGAGTTCATGGTTGGTGAGTGTATGTTCCTACGGGTATCTCCCATGAAGTTCATGATGAGATTTTGGACGAGGGGCAAGCTTAGTCCCATGTTTATCGGTCCTTTTGAGATTTTGGGGTAGGTAAGAGAGTTGTCTTATGAGATAGCCTTACCTCTAGCTCTTTCCAGTATTCATCGTGTATTTCATATCTCTATGTTCAAATTATATGTTCCTGATGAGCCTCATGTTCTTCAAGGAGAGTCAGTTCAACTTGATAAGACCTTGAGTGTTAAGGAGGAGCCTTTTGCCATTCTAGAAAAGTAGGTTAGCTAGTGCCAGTCTAAGGAGATCACGTCAATGACGGTTTAGTGGAGGCACCATCTAGTCAAGGAGGCTACTTGGGAGACTGATCTTGATATGTTGACTCGGTATCCTCACCTTTTCGAGCCTTCATGTATTGCCTTTGTCTTACTTTCACAGTCCTTTTAGTGGTATTTGTTTTAACTACCCTCAGGGTCATTTATGAATTTTATGCGTGCTTTTCCTATTTTACCCTTCTCGTAGCTTTTTTATAGTTTTTTTCTATTGTGGGTTGGGTTTCATGCTCCCGAGGTATTTGTATGAGTTTGGTGTGAATTTTGGAGTTTAGAAAGCTTAGTGCTTGAAAGAGTTGACTTGAGTAAACATCCAGAGATTTAGACGTCAGATCAGAATTTTATTAGTTCCATCAACTCCAGAAGGGTCATTTTGGTATAGTTTGATAATCCGCTTCGGTTTTGAGGCTTTCATTTGGAGTTGCTGTGATAAGGCATTTTAGCTTCTCAGTTTAGCCAAAAGTTTGAGTTGTATCAAATTACTTGGTAAACATGCTCAGAATCAAATTATGACAAT
This sequence comes from Solanum stenotomum, assembly GCF_019186545.1. NCBI lineage: Eukaryota > Viridiplantae > Streptophyta > Magnoliopsida > Solanales > Solanaceae > Solanum > Solanum stenotomum. The sequence goes on along the minus strand of NC_064284.1, from coordinate 37,034,907 downwards.
ATAGATATCTCCGTAAAACCGAGTTTGGTCTTGAACGACCTTTGGCTTGGTTCCCAAGGGTGTCGAGGTTAGTTTCTTTTAGATTTTGGCATTTTGTTGTGTTTCTTTGTTAAACTGTTGACTTTGGTCATTATTTTGATGAAACGACCTCACATGGATGTTTCATCAATTTTATTGAGTTCAGAATGTTGTTTCCAAGTGGTTTGCACTTTTGGTTTGCATTATTTGAACACTGAATGAATTCTTGAGAGATTGTTCAATGTTTTTGGAAACTTGGCCTTTTTACTAAAAAAATTGATATCTGGTGTGTCGGCTTAAAAGAACCCTTGATTACTTAAGTGATGTTAGTTTAAGCGACCAAGGGGGATACTTAAGAGAACAACATTTGAGGGGTGGGGGTCGCTTAAGCAACCAGCCCTTGGCTTTTACCAAGGCCTCTTAAGCGACTAAAGGGCCTCTTAAGCGACTTAGGGTCCGCTTAAGCGACTAAGGGTCCGCTTAAGAGAAGGCCGCCTCTTAGGCGGGGTTCGCTTAATTGTAACTTACCATTAACAAAGAGATAATCTTCCACCCTTAAATGACATAATAGCTGGTCATTAAAACTTAATATATCATTAAAAATGGGCACCACAAGTAAACATATGCGAACCCATGATCTTATATGAAACTAAGGGTTGTATGAATAACGACTAAAAGTAACTGTTGCAAAAGCTGAATATAGAAGGCATATTAAATTCAAAACACAAAACAAATAAATGAAAAAAATATCCAAAAAACATAAACCTCAAAATATTATATTTGAAAGCCTCTAACAAAATGACTTGTAGGGAAAGGTCCATGAGTAACTATAATTGTTTGAAAACAAAAGGACAAATTAAGTTAAATAAGGGGTTGCCCTCGAAAGATAAGGACATACCAACACTACTATGACCTGATTGGAAATTGTACTAATCACGAGCTTAATACTGAGCTTTAGAAACTACATAATAAAAAAATATAGCACATGAAGGTATATGGTCAATACTTTAAATTTATTGAGTGTTAGACATGTGCCCCAATTCGAGTAAACCAGATATATAAATCTTTGATGCTGAAATGAATAGAGAAGAAATACATGAAATGATGTGCCGCCCATTCAAATAGAAATTCAATTGATAAGTACATAATAGAAATAACTTAATACAAGATCAATGAAATATTTTGAGACTCAATTATGGGAAATACTAATAACCATCATACTCTATCAGAGCTTAATGGAGTCCTACTTGTACCCCAACTGAAAGAGTGATTCATACCTTCCTAAGTGTATACAACTAGCTGACATGAATCAACTAATATGATGTTCAAAGGACTAAGTTGTCCTGCAAACACTGACGAGTAATCCTTTATTATCCATGGTGACACATAAGTTTGGGACATAAAGATTTATACTAAAGGGCTTAGCCTAAAGTGATGGTGAGCCTTCATCCCTATGTCTTCTTGGTGCTATATAAAGTTGAATGTTCAATTGATCATAACGAATGCAATAGTTCTGAAAAGAGTATGAAATTTAACAAACTAAGGTTCAAAGACCTGAATTTTCCCTATTTTGAGGGCCCATGAGAATTACCATAGAGAAATACTAAATTATAGGTTAAAACATATATTGATAGACTATTCATGAAGAAGAACTAAAATATGATGAACCTTGATCCAGCTCAAAGACATGTATTTCTCTCATACGCAGGTCCTTATACGTAGCTCCTCCTCTAAAAGGTGAGCAAGTGCTCTATGTAATTTATACCGTGGTCCATATTTAGTTTTTGTATGGGACAACATTGACTGAAATCCTGTGAACCACCTAATCGCACCTGGACCATCTTTGAAGGTAGGGCAATGCCATTGTCTCTTAGGATCATTAATCATACTAATAGTTAATTTGTCAAAACATTTGAAGAATTTTTTGAACCAAAAACATTTTCTTCGCTCCTCATAATTCATTTCTTTTATATCTGGGTGCTCATCTAATTCATCATCAGTGAAAAAACCATCTTGATCGCTTTCATCATCAAAAAATCCCAATTCATTAGATGATCCAACATTGTTAAGCAAATCAATTTTTTTAATAGTTGGATGACCACAAGTACTATTCTTGTTTTCCAAATGTTCTGAAATGGGATTCTCAGGAATCCATGGAATCTTTTCAATACTATTTTTTTCATCCTGGTTCTGGGACCTTCTTGAAAAAACAAAGAAGTCATCATTTTGATCAGATTTAAGGCTCAAATCTAAAATACCAACATTTCTCTTATCAATTCCATATGTGTCGGGGATAGAATTATTCTTTGAAGATTTATTATAAAGATTCCCAATTATTTTATTATTGTTGAAACTCATATTTGTATGAACCAAGAAAATATTTGACTAATCAAATGAAGAAGGAAAGTGAAAGTGGAACTTCTTTGTGTCACTACTTTGGATTTTATAACTTTTTGGGTGCTAGTGCAAAATATTAGTTCATAAGACCACAAATAGTAACACATTTATAAATTGAAAGCTAGTGTTTTGTCTACACTACATTTACATAATAGGAATGCTTATTATATTCAAATCATAGGCAAAAAGAAAAATATTATGTATAATTTATTATAAAGGACTACCAAAAAGGAAATCTCCTAATTCTTAGCTGATTTTACTCTTTAGGTTAGATCAATAAATGGAAAAGATTTTATGAAATAATTCATATCCTTATTTAGTTTACCTTTTTAGGTTAGATAAATGAAAGGAAAAGAGTTTATTGAATCATCCATATCTTTATCTGATTAAATTTTTAAGGTTTGATAAATTAAAAGATTAGAGTTATTAAAATCATCCATATATTTATTTGATTACTCTTTAGATTAGATAAATGAAAGGATAAAAGTTTATGAAATCATTCATATCCTTATCTAATTATTTTATGAATTTTTTCATAAGCTTAAATTATTTACCTTTTAAGGTTATATATATGAAAGGGTGAGAGTTTATAAAGTCATATGTAACCTTAAATTATTTACCTTTTTAGGTAATATAAATTAAAGAAGAAGATTAAATGAGAAGTCTCATTGCATGTCAACTTCCATCAATTGAGAAACTTTTCATATTCTTTTCTACTTATGTATAAAGTTTTGTAAAATACTTTTTCTTCCTACAAAATGCACCAAAATATCTTGAATGCCAATAATAAATATGGATTAAAATATGTTCTTATAAGTTATAGATCATATTGGTCTAGTGCTTCAATAATTCTTTTATTCTCTATCCTCATGAACACACAATGTGTATGTCGCATATAAAAATCTTTCCACTAAGACATTATATTTCATATATACTTTTGAAGTTCAAATATATATATGATCATGGATGTAGTCATATATATGATGTCAGATAACATTATTTTCACATATGCATCCTTTCAATTATGATTTTGTTAAGCGTGGTCTCAGATATACAATTTCTTTTGAGAAATGTTTATTTATGATCTTTCACTACATTGTTCCTTATTTGATGTTTAGGTATTATTGAAGGATTCATTGTAATCCCACTCACAACATATGATAGATATGAATTTATCTATTTAGTTTATTTGTTTCTATCCTTATTTCTGACTTATGTCACGACCCAAAGTATACCCTAGGAGTAATATGACGTATAGAATAATAAAAGTAAAGAATTTAGAAAAAGCATTTTATACATCAAAAGAGTTGACAAAGTGGATGTCTACCATAAGTCCCAAAGTCATCTAATACATCATAAAAAGTGATTAGGACGTAACCCATACATCCCATACAAAGTCTGAAAATTAGAAATGACATAAGACTATGAAATGTTTGTTATTCTCTTCAGATCCTGTATTTAGATTAGCAAACCAGAAATAATAAAATATGAAAAGAAAAAGAAAAGAACTATCCAAGTCCACAGAACACACTGTGTGTCCTTAAGAAATTTAATCCCCTCAAGTACCCAAGGTTGCAGATTAATTCCTTCCAAGATAAAACAGATTAACCATTAAAGAAGTAGCGGTACCTCAAAATTTGATAATTTCAACGAACACAAAATGACAGCAACGAATCACACATACAGACACGATCAATCGATTTTGTTTTGTAATAAATGTATGCAAAAGAAGGGAAGAATTCGATACAGAAAAATGAGAGAAAGCCTCTATATTTATAGCCAATACAGGGTAAAGGTCGCAACTCTTTGGAAAGAAGACAATCTTTCAGAAAGGTCAGAACACTTTGGAAAAGGCACAACCTTTCAAACGCTCACAACCCTTTAGAAAGGACACAACCTTTCATAAAGGTCACAACCCTTCGGCATAGTCACAATCCTTCAGAAAGAGTCACAACCCTTCATTTCCTGTTTACACCTTTAAAACTCAACAATCCCGCACATGAATAGTGAATGATTATTTTTAAAACATATGCATGAAAAACTGTGTGATTCGTGAGTAAAGATTGATTGCATCTGAATAAGTGGGTTTCCTTTTGAACTTTCCATAGTGAACATATATCGGATATACTCGGTCAATCGGTAGATTTGATATCTTTGAACCGTCGAGCTTTGGTGTATACCTAGACAACATAAGTCACACAATCAACCCTTGAACTATTTTTGGTTCTCATTGTTTTGTTCGTTTCAGCCATGAACACATCTTGGTTTATAAGTGCATAGAGAACTTGCCTTACCGGATTCTCCTTGAAGCGGCTTACACTTCACACTTACATAGGTGATTTCTAAATGTGTTATCCTGTAGACACACTATTTGATATACCCTGTATCAAACTTAGAAACCATTAAAATGTCCTAATGCCTTTATCATTGTTACTGAACATTGTCTTATCATGAGAATGAACTATGAAAAAATATTTTGACAATGTTGAACCGTCATCAATGACTTTGTTTGATCTCCTTGAACCTATATCTTGAGATCTCCAATATTTTAGGTAGATTTACCGCCACAATGACTTGTCCTCGGTCATAGTCCCATTCCCTTTGATAATCTATCCACTCCCTCTCTAGTTAGGCCTTTTGTAAGTGGATCCGACACATTATCCTTTGACTTTACATAGTTAATTATGATAATTCCACTAGAGAGTAGTTCTCTAATGATATTATGTCTACGTTATATATTATGAGACTTTCCGTTATACATCATGCTCCATGCCCTACCTATTGCAAATTAACTCTCACAGTGTGCATGCTGGAGCTAAAGGTCTGGGCCAAAAATCTTTCAAGAAATTTTGGAGTCATTCAACTTCTTCACCGACCTTATCTAGAGTGATAAACTCAGATTTCATAGTAGAGCGAGCAATATATTTCTGTTTGAAAGATTTCCAAGAGACTGCTCCTCCACCAAGAGTAAATATATATCCACTTATGGATTTTACTTCATTTGACCTGGTGATTCAATTTGCATCACTATATTCTTGAAATACTATTGAATATTAGTTATAATGCAAAGCAATAGTTTTAAGTATGTTTTAAATACTTCAAAACTCTTTTCATTTTCATCCAATAAGTTTGATTGAGATTACTCGTGAACCGACTCAGCTTACTAATTGCACATGCTATATCTGATCACGTACACTTCATTATATATATATCATACTTCTCAATACTCTAGCATAATCTAATTGTGAGTCACTTTTTCCTTCATTATTTTGAAGTACACATCTCACATTTATTGAAGTCTTGTCAATATTGAACTCCAAATACTTGAACTTGTCAAGTACCTCTTCAATCACATCAGTAACTTCAATGTATTTCATATGGAAGTTACTTTCTAGCATATGCTTAGTAGTATATATGTCAGAAATGTCTCTTATGATGATCAACATGTCATCAACACAAAAACAAATAATGACCTTGTGATTTGGAGTGTATTTAATGTTAAAAAACATTTTCACATTTATTAATCTTGAATTCATTTGCCAACATAGTTTGGTCAAACTTCAAATGTCATTTTTTGATCACTTGTTTTTAGTCCTCAAAGTGACTTAACAAGTTTACAAATTTCCTTTTCTTTACCAGGAACCACAAAGTCCTCAGGTTGTTCCATGTAAATTTCTTCCTCCAATTATGCATTTTTATAAAAATGTTTTCACATCGATTTTGATAAATTTGAAGGTCATATACCGCAACTAGCGCAATTAACATATGAATTGATGTAATCCTAGTTAGTGGCTATTATATGTCAAAATAATCAAAGCTTTCTTATTGTCTAAAGCCTATGACAATAAGGCTTGTTTTGTATTTGTCAATAGTTTCATCAACTTTCATTTCCTTTTGTAGATCTACTTTGAACCCAAAGGTTTATTTCCTGGAGGAAGATCGATCAACTCTCAAGTGCGGTTGCTCAAGATTGAATCGATCTTACTATTGACAACCTCTTTCCAAAATGAATGAGTCCATAGAGGGCATAGCTTCTTCGAATTTATGAGACTCATTTTCAAGAAGAAATGTTACAACATCAAACTCAAAGGAAGTAATTTGTCCATTGACATTTACTACGCCTCTGAATCTCTTTATTAAGTACAATCTCCTTTAGTTCGTTCCAAGTCGTTCAAACCCTTCACTTAACTATCCGACAGTCCGGACATATGAACTATAAATTGACAAGCTTTACTATTTGTAGAATATCCAATGAACATACAATCCACAGTCTAAGGTCCTATTTTGATCTGTTTGGGAACAGTTCCCTCATTTCCATTTGTCATATGAAATAGACTGCATTGGAAATTGTTAGATCACTATATTTCAACAGTTATTGCTTGTATATACTTTAAGGGGCGACAAGCAGTTCTCTATTAGGATACAACAAAGCCTAAACAAACAAAGAAATTTGTTGCTCCCTTTATTAATTTTTTTGTTGTTGCTCCCTTTACTATCAAACAAAACTTTTTGTTTCTCTCTTTCTGAACAGACAAACTTTTTGTTGTTCTCTTGTGCTATAATGATAGCACCCCCACAAATTTTGTGGTAAACCTGAACTTATAAGTAGGACATTCAATATTTCCTTCAAAGTTTGGTTTTTTACTGTCAACAATTTCATTAGATTTAGGTGAGTATGTGCAGTAATTTGATGGATGATTCAATTTTCCAAATATATTTCTGCAAAAGAAGATTCATATTCTCCACATCTACCACTTCTAATCATGACAATCTTTTTATCCAACTGATTTTCAACTTCAATTTTATATTACCTATATGTTTCTATTGCTTCATCGTTACCATTCAGCAAATAGACATAACAATATGTAGTGCAATTATCAATAAAATTTTTGAAACACTTTTTCCCACCAAGAGATGGTGTTGACTTTATATTACAAATGTCAGTGTGAATAAATTCTAAGGGGTGAAAATTCCTTTCAATTTTTTTATAAGTATGCTTAACATACTTAGATTCAACACATACTCGACATTTTAATTTATTGCACTAGAAGTTAGGCAAAATGTCTATGTTGATAAGTTTTTGCAAGGTTTTGTAATTGACATGTCCCAAGCATTAATGTCACAAACAATTTCATTCAAGAAAGTAAGAACAAATAGAAATACTGAGTTTGAAAAGACCTTCCGCGAGGTAACCTTTTCCTACAAATATTTTGTTCTTTACTTCTTATAACTTTGTCAAATACAAACATTGTTTTAGAGTCAGCACCTTGCTAGATGACCTTTTCAGAAGGGCCTTTCCATAACATTCAATTTGTTATAGAATTACCCATGACCAAAGTCTAATCGGTCAAATAAGGGAAATATGACCCAAATGTTTGTTTTACAACACAAACATAACCGATCACTTTTCACCAATGTTCATGTCTATTTAAATAAATTTATTTTAATAGACATATCTTTTCATAAAAAAACACAATATTTTAAGTGACACTTTTTCATCAAAGAATACAATTCTTTTGAATGAGTAATATAATTTTGTGATTTTATACTAGTCATATCATATACTAGTAAAGAGAGACTCAACGACCACAATATCAAATATATTCCAAAATTTTTGTGGGTCTAACATAATACAAGAATGTCATTAAATTTCATATCTTGTACTTTCAAATTTAAATTAGATAGTAAGTCTAATTTTGTATTTATTACAAGTAAAGAACCCCCACCCCCCACATTTTAAATATGTTCTCAAAAATATTTTTCAAGTATTTGAAATTATTTTCCATATTTTTTTTCATGCTTTCAAATTATATACCATCAAATTACACATTGGCAACACGAAGCCTTCTTTTGGAGATTTAATCCATAGAAACACCCATTGCAGGCACAAAACTCACTAATTTTATGTCACTAGTGTTTTTCTTTTCCATTTCTGTCACAATTAGACAGACCACTTAGTATTTAGAATACTAAAAATAAAGAATCAATCTTTATACATCTTGTTTCTAGTTTAACGATGAAGTTTTTATATTTTTCTAATTGTTAACCGAATGAACCTTTAATTCTGATGAAGTTTTATATTCTTTGAATAGTTTCACGTTCAAACAGAGTAGTAAACCAAAAAAGGTTTTGATCTCCAGAAACCTCAAATACAATAGTGTTTCTAGCTAATAATGAAGATTTTATCTTTTTTTTTTTCAAATCATATTGCCTTAATATTCCTGACAAAGATTTAGTACTCTTCAAGTCAGAATATTCATTCAAACAGAATACTTAACAAATTGGTGAAGTTTCTATATTTTTCAAACCAATGCACAATTTGATTTGTTCGTGAAGTTCTTATATTCTTCAAACCAAAGGAGTAAAAATAATCAGAAGATTTTAGTCTCCAAAAGTCAAACACAATCAAATTTCACATGGAGTAGAAAACTACAAAAGTTTTTTTTCATCCTCTAAACAGAATACAAATTATTAATAATAAAGATATATTCTGAGATCATCACATAATGACCATCTATCCTAACATTTATGAAATAAATCTCATAACTTATAAAGATAGAGAAAGAAAATAATAATCAAGAAAAATAAATATAGAACCTGATTTTTACTCTCATTGAATCATATTCTATCTGTCAACAATGATTCCATGCAAGTCACTTTTCTTGCTATTTTTTTTACTTTTCTCAGTTTCCATCATATTTTTATTTTCCTCAAGAAGACATTTAATTTCAACAAGAAACTAAACTCATGTTCAAATATTGTTAGGAGACAACATTTGTTCATTTACTTCTTCTCATAGTTATATAAAACCAAGAACATAGGGAAAAAATTAAAGTGCATATCTTAACCTTTATGCATAGAATCACTTTTCTTATTGAAAAGAAAACTTAAGGGGTGAATTGCTTCAATGCACTTGGAAGAAAATAAAAATAATCTTACCCATCTAAGAAAAACATACTACAAAAAATAAACTCGAACATATTAAAGTAGTACTAATTCATCCTAAATCTCTTTTATCATATGATAAAATAATTCTCTTTTTCATCTTGTTTTGCCAATAAAAAGAACACAGAAAATAGAAGTAGTTTCCTTACCACAGAAAATACCAACAATTTAAATTTCTTAAGCTTGTTATTCTCTTAAGATCCTGTATTCAGATTAGCAAACTAGAAATAATAAATGATGAAAAGAAAAAGAAAAGAACTATCCCAGTCCACAGAACCCACTGTGTGTCCTTAAGAAATTCAATCCCCTAAAGTACCCGAGGTTGGAAATTAATTCTTTCCAAGATAAAATGGATTAACCATTAAAGAAATAGCGATACATCAAACTTTGATAATTTCAACGAACTCAAAATGACAACAACGAATCACAGATACAGACACGATCAATCGATTTTGTTTTTGTAAGAAATATATGCAAATGAAGGGAAGAATTTTATGCAGAAAAATGAGAGAAAGTCTCTCTATTTATAGCCAACAAAGGGTAAAGGTCACAACTCTTTGGAAAGAAGACAACCTTTCAGAAAGGTGACAACACTTTGAAAAGGGCACAATCTTTCAAACGGTCACAACCCTTTAGAAAGGACACAACCTTTCATAAATGTCACAACCCTTCGGCATAGTCACAACCCTTCAGGAGAGTCACAACCCTTTATTTCATGTTCACACCTTTAAAACCCAATAATGTCTTGGTCCTCAGAACATGAAGACTAACCAATCCACTTGAAGTATCCCCAAAAGATGTCGAGCCATGAGTGTGCGAGGTAGGATCGTCGGACCCTTTATTCATGAAATAATGTAGGCACAAGTATGCAATAGTACATGGAATGTACTAACTATGAGACAATATTCATAAACATAGGCATGATAACATAAATGACTTAAAACGTGAAGGAATGATCATAATGAAACACTTAGAATCTTTAAGAGAAGAAATAGCATGGAAAGCATAAAACATAGTCAAATACATTAACATAAAGGACATAAGAAAATATTGAATAAACATAATAATTTGGGATCTTAGCTTGAACCGAGTATAAGAAAATCTTGAATAAACATAATCATGGAAAGCATAAAACATAGTTAAATTCTACAGTCCGTAGGAGGCAACCGTATGTAGTGGGAAAATAATTATTTCAAAACAAGTTCCAGTTCCCATTTATGGTTCAATAGGTCGGTCCGTGTTCTTTTGATGAGTCGTAGATAGGTTTCATAGTTGACCCAGACTTAGTTAAATTTTAAAGCTTAAAGTTGGTTTCTATAGTTGGCATGCATGGTTTGTAGAAAGACTTACGATCCGTACACGATTCCGTCGATTGTTGGCCAAATTTAGAGTCTCTGATCAATTTCTACAATTGACCAGTAAGGTCTGTAGATGGTGGTCGGTAGTTATTTTTAAAGGGCTTTTTAGTATTTTCCCTAATTGATTAATTCCCAAACTAGGTCATTTAATCGTAATCCTAGACCATATATAAGGTTTTAAGCCAAAAATCTAACTACTCTAAATCATTCTTCAAATTTCCCCAAATACCTCAAAGTTCTTTCTCCAAAATTTTTCTCTCTAAAGCTTGATGAGGAAGTCTAGGGTTTCAAGATCAAAGTCTTAAAATTAACCATTGATTGTGGGCTTTTGAAATAAGGTATGATAGTGATCACCTATGGAGTCCTTTCCTCCACAGGGTTCCTAGATTCTTTAATTTTGCAAGTTAGAATCTCCAATTGAAGTTAGGGTTTTATTCGATCTCATGGATTCTTTTCAATTATGATCCAATTGATTGTTTTATGTATTTTTATGAATGAGTTGAGATAATTGCATGTTTTTAAGTTGAATTCAAATGTGCCCATGCATAAAGATGAGTCCGAGGTTTGGACTCATTTAGGGCTTTGTTTATATAGATTTAGTTTTTTCAAATGCTTAAGTCAATAACTGATGTAAAACCCTTGATTTCCAGGTATATGGATTGAGGAACAAAGCAAGGAAACTAACTTGCAAAAAGGAACAAAACGAGCTGAAAGAATGAAGAAAGGAAAGCCTAGTGATCGACGAGTTCACTTGGCGAATCACCGAATCGCTATATGACCGCCCAAAGTTCCAGTGTGCCAAGCCCTGAGGAAAGAAACCAAGTCGACGAGAGAAATGAGTAGTCGGTGAATCAACGATTCGTTCCATGATGCAGTTCTAGATTGCCCAAAGTACAGACCTTTAGAATGCCGAATGCCAAGGCAGAAGGGCGATGGAAGTGACCAAAGGGCAGCTCACCGAGTGGTTGGACGAGCCCGACTTACTTCACCGAATGAGCTTTCGTAGCTCATTTTCGGTGACTATAAATATATTTTTGAACATTTAGTTTAGGATATTTATCCATATTTTATCTATCAATTACTCTAGAAAATGACTTTTATAAGTTTTGAGAGTTTTCTCTAGTTTTTCCTTTGTTTTGAAGGATTGAAGAAATTCACTTTTGAGAAATTGGAAGTGGGTCTTTGAGAATCTTTGAATTGGAGCATTGTAAGGACAAAATCACTCTTACCCAATTGATGGATAATCAATATGGTAACGCTTTTTACCTGTTTATGATGTCTAGTTAAATCCCCAATTGTTGGGGTGTGATTATGTGATTTTATGGGCAAATTTAGCTTATGGGTGTTGCTAATTGTTAGTTTAAATGCTATTTAGAAGTGAGTTTAATTATTAATTGTGCATTAATTCAAGAATTGTAGTTGCAAATGCAGTTATATGTTTGTGTTCTTGGCTTGCTCGAGAGAGAGGTTTTAGAACTAAAATTATTGATTGATGGTTTGTGGGTATTGGGTTGACCTGGGTTCAACTCGAGAAAGTGAATCCTAAACCCAATCCCGCACATTCAGATCGAGAGAGTGAATGGATTAAGGTGTGGGTTGGTCTTATTTCACATGCTTATTGATGTTCGAGAGAAATTAACTTGATTCGGGGTAAATTGTTCGAGATAAAATTTATCTCCACTATAGCCTAGCCTACTCACTAATATCTAGCTATTTTCTAATAGTTGCAATTATCCATATGTCTACATTAGCCTATAATCAATCACATACCAACAACCCGTCACATTATTATTAATTTGTATTGTTTGTGACTGTTGTTTGTAGTTGCTAATCAAAACCAAAACTCCCCCATTTGACATTCGTGTCACCCCCTTATTTAAATGATATCTTTATTCAATAATTTTTATTCCTATGACTGATTTGATCATGTTCATACTTCCCAATTTAATCTGAAACAAGTACCGCTCCCTGTGGGATTCGACCCCAACTCATTTAGTTGGGTTTTATACTGATTAACGACCGTTGACGCTTAGAATTAGATGAAGTGTCTTTGAAACGTTATTTTAATCAAAATGACGCCGCTGCCAGGGAGGAGTGTTGTTTGAGATTCTTTTGGTAAAGTTGAATTTTGTTCTTTTTAGTCATAGTTCAATCTACTATCTTTTAGTTTTGGTGTTTGTATTGTTGTTTAAAATAGAGGAAATGAGTGTCAATGGTAGAAACGGTAATCAAGTGGATCACCTTCCTTCAAAAATGATGATTCTTAAGGATAACATCCTTAATTTCAAGCAATTGGAGGGTGAGACAATCCATGAGTTGTGGCTAAGATTTAAGACACTATTGTCGCCATGCCCAACTGATGGAATCCCTGATAAGATGCAACTGGACTGTTTCTATAGAGGTCTTGGTCTTGAGAATAGAGGAGTGGCTAACCAACTTTCTCCTGATCGTCTAATACGACAACCCTATACATGTAATAGTAGCCCAACTCCTTGATCTCATCACTAAGACCAACAAGGAGATAGATAAGGACTAGAATTTGGCCAAACGTTGACTCAGTTGGATCTCTTGGGAAAACATATTATGGAATTTGAAGTGCTGTACAAAAAGAAGAATAGGTACTTTCTTCCTCATGAGCGTAGAAAGCCCAAGGATTATGAGGATGGATAGATAGAAGAGATACTCTCACTCATTCTCCACAAAGTCGAAGAACACAACAACATGTTAAAAAAGATAAACGAGAATGTCTCAATGCTAAATCAAATGACTGCTCCCATTCCTTATCTATTAAACTTCTAGAGATCCAAATGGGCCATCTTTCGTCTCACCTCAACCCAAGGGAAAAATGGGGATTGCCTAGTGATACTATGGCAAACCCCAAGAATGAAGCTTGAATGGGTACTTGCGTCGTGCCACGACGTTAACTAAGGCGCTGCTTGGGAGGCAACCCAAGTTTTTATTTCTTTATTTGTGTCTTTATAAATAACGTGTCTTGATTGTGCAGGTTGAAGTGTAGGATGTGTTTGAAAATTGCAGGTTGGCGAGCCAAGTGTCCAGTCGGCGCCTCACCGAAGAGGTCGGCGAGCCCGACTTGGGCTGCTGTTGGACTCAAGAAAATATAAAGATGGAGACTATAAAACTCAGCGGGCCGATGGACGAGTCGGCAATTCGCCGAATAGGTTGGCGAGCCCAACTCTGTCCTCCGTTTAGACCCCCAAATTAACTGGAGGTCCTGTAAAACTCGACGAGGTAATTAACCACTCAGCATGTCGCCGAGTGGATCGGAGAGGATGACTAATATCTCCAAAAGGGCGCGAACTGGACATTTTTTAAAAGGCCAAAGGTTTAAAATTTCAAACTCTTTCACATTGCCTCAATTTTAACTTCATACAATCACACCCGCACTTTAGTTTTTAAATATTTTTGCATTCTATCACTTTTTTCTCATTGGTCTTGTGTTCGGAGTTTGAATTCTTTGCCACCTAGCATTATAAATCATAATTCGGCATTAAATGTTGGTTTTTTGAACCCCAACCTTATAAATAGCGGTTAAACTCTAATGCAATTGTTTAAATCTTATTGATGTATGCTGGGCCTCTCTAAAATAATAAATATGTGCTAGTTTGCGTTTCGTATTCTCGAAATTATTCTAAAATTGCCTAAGTTGTTGATTTCTTGAACTTTGTGCTGTTAAATTAATCATAAACTTGTGGGTTGTGTTAAAATTTTGTTGAGTCTAGTTGGATAAAGTCTCAGTAACACAAGTTGTGCTAAATGACATGGTTTGCCCAATGATGGAGTGTTTGACGTCATTCTTAAGGGCAAAAGTCATCAAATGGCCAATTTTGGCCAAACCCGGGGAAGCCTGAGTACGCCGGTGGCATGGGTCAGGGATTAATTGAGTTTTTATGTGGTTTGATTTCGTTTTTGGGGTTTGCAGGTTTGATTTTGGGAAGAGGGGTTGAAAATTGGCACGTTGGGTAGTTTGGCGAGTTCGATCAAGCTATCCGAACCATTCGGCGGTTCGCCAAAGTCCCCCTTGATCGCCCTTAATTTCAAGTTTTGGTAGAATTTGGTTCTGTAACTTTCGAAGAGAAGCCTGAGCTTGCCGAGTGCACTTGGCGACTTACCAAAAGTCTCCCTTGATCGCCCTTTTTATCCCCCCAACCCCTAAAATAGATTGTAATTTTTGGCGGGCTAATCTGTGTTCGCCGAATGATGTCAGCGATTCGCTGAAGGGCCCTGAACATCGCTGACCTGCTATTTTTAAAAAAAGTTTTTGAGCCATACCTTTCGGCGAGCCCGATCTAGCCCGCCAAAGTGATTCGGCGACTCACCAATCGGTTCAGCTAGTCTTTCTGCAACCTATTTTTTTGCATCTTTCTTGAATTATTTCTAACTCCTTTTGGTTCGTGTTACAGATATGGCTAGAATCAACCTGGGAGATAGTGGTATCCCACCTTGAAAAAAAGCACGGGGCATTATTATTAATGAGGGAGCAACTATTCCCTCTAAAAAGGGCAAACAAGCACCTCCAAAAGTAGGAAAAGGAAAGGGCAAAGTGCCCACAGCTGAGACACCAGAGCATAACTCCGGCAGTGACGGAGAGTCCTTCGATTCGCATGCTGCATTCTCTGAGCCTAAGGATGACCAATCTCTGCAATCTCGGCAAGCTGAGATTCATTCCAGATTTCGTCAAGGTTCGTCTAGGATCCCGAGGCCACCCCTCCTACTGCTGATATAGTGCCAGCTCCGGCACAAATGGTGGTTCCAGCACCACTTGTTCAGGGTCCTCCTCCCTGGCTTCTCAATAGGCTAAAAGATGAGGGATTGAGGACGATTCTCGAGAAGAAGAAGTTTTCCACTGACGGTGTAGTGGATAGATACCCTCTAGTGTGGGACACACTCTGGTACCATAGATTTGAGCAGTTCACCAGGCCCCGTGGCCCCTATATTCCTTCATGGGTCTGGCAGTTCTACACAACGTATAGCGACCTGGTACCAAAGGGTAAGAAGAGGGCCAGTGCCTTCAAATCGGTAGTCATGGTCAGGGGGAAGGTAGTGAGATGCAACAACGAGTATATCAACGCTGTCTTGGATAGAGGACTGGAGGCTGATTACCCGAGTTTAGACACCACTGTGTCGACGCTGGATGACCTAAAGGGATGGTTAGCCCCCATTATTTCTGACACCACTCTGAGGTGGATCAAGGTGGGAGTTCCGATTGAGAAGAAGTAGTTGAATATAGAAACCCGGTACTGGTTTGGGTTCATCAACAACACCATTATGCCCTCAAGAATGAGTCCATCCTCCTCCATCCTAAGGCGACCCGTCTTGGGTCTATCATAGCCCACAGGAGCATAAAGTTGGGTCTTATTATTGAGCAGGAGATGGCCATGAGGGCCAAAGAGGGACAAACATCCCTTCCCTTCCTAGTCCTGATTACAGAGCTATGCCGGTGTGTTGGAGTCCCTCGTGATGAGAGGAAGGACATAGAGGTCACCTCCACATCTTACATAGATATTCGATGCATAGAGGCCGAGTACACTAGGGATGAGGCAAATAGAAGGAGAGCAGCTCCGGTGGATGCATCCCCGGAAGTAGATATTGGCTCTATACCTGCAGAGGCATCTTTGCCTACTCTGGGCTCTAGGCCTTCAGAACCACCCGCTGCCACTCCTTCCAGGCCTCAGGTTCTTCTGCTTTCTAGCCTACCAGGATTACTCAGGCCATTATCCTCAAGATGGGGCACCTAGCCCATT
The DNA here is from genome assembly GCF_019186545.1 of Solanum stenotomum. Taxonomy (NCBI): domain Eukaryota; kingdom Viridiplantae; phylum Streptophyta; class Magnoliopsida; order Solanales; family Solanaceae; genus Solanum; species Solanum stenotomum. The sequence continues at coordinate 37,018,427 of NC_064284.1, read as the reverse complement.
CTACCGATGTGCGGGCTACAAGTCTCAAGGTCGTGGTTCCTTGGATGATTGAGAGAGACATCTTAGCTGCATTGACACCCCTCCGTACATCTATTGACACTCTCACAGCGAGAGTAGAGACTTGTGAGAGTCGACATAGGGTTACTTCAGAGGAGGCAGCTTTAAAAGCTGAGGTTGTAGACTTGAGAAAGGATGTGGACTATCTGAAGTCCACATTCTTCACTTCCCTCTTTAAGTCAGCTGAGGATTGGGATGCTTCGGCTAGTTCTGAGATGCCTCCGGCTACCACCAGATATGTGCCTATGGATGATGTGGTTGTTGATGCATCAAAGACGGAGAGCTATGAGGAGAAGCTTGGGGAGCAAGATGCCGCCGTATATGATGATTTTAATGACTTGGAGGGTGCCATGTTTGAGACTGCCCAACATGCTTCTTTGAGGGACAAATCTATGGTGGGATCTAGTGGAGCCTGTGTTGAGATTACACTGGACACTGATGCCTAAGATCAGAGTGTTGCAGTGGGAATTGATGCCCCAGTAGATGGAGCGACTGTGTAGACAGGACCTTTCTTTACCTCTCTCTTTGTTTTTTTTATTGACTTTTTTTTATTTGTGTTACATTTGAGGACAACTACCTTTTTATTTGTGGTGGGGTGAGCTTTTTCCATACCTACCACTTGTGACTATGTTTTGTATATATTGGGTTTGTTTTTGTGTTTAAACTATGTTTTTGATCTCATCTTGTGGATGTTTTAGTTTGTGGCTCCTTGTTATGAAATGAAAATGGTTTTTGACCCTTCTGAAATTTTTTTGCCACTTCTTGTTTTGTGTGAATGTGGATGTTCTTGTGTAAATTTGAGTATTGGTTATGATCAATACCAATGACTTGAATAGTGCTCTTAATCAAACAAAAATGAATGTGCGGCTACGATGAGGACAAATAAAGTTGCATAGACAATGTGTGAACTCTTTGCATCTCATTGTGACTAGCCAGTTATCGAATGAAGTCTCTTGTGATGAACATTGCACACTAGCGAAAGTGTGGAGTCTTGTTCGATATTGATGTCAATGCCTTGTGTGATGAGTTTACCATGGACCTTATGTGATGACACCTAAAATTTTGCCCCGTTGGTCCGGTTGACTAAGTGATGCAAGCTCTTGAAATGATCTTAGGCAATGATTTTGAAAAGTGAAACAATTTGAAAATATACCTCTTTTTGTGGCCAACCTTGTGAGATGTGTGAATCTTACTTGAACCCCCTTTAAGCCTTATCCTTTTCTTGGAAGAAACTTGATGCAATTGAGACCTCCCTTTATCCATTCACCTATAATCCTCATGAAGTGTGGTTTGTTTAAATAGCCAACTTAGGCCAAAATCCTAAGCTGGGGTGTGGTGAAAAGAGAAGGTAAATCAAGAAGTGTGAAAAATCCCCTTTCTAGCAGTGGACTTGAAAAAGATGGAACCCCTCCATATAAAAAAAAGAGAGAAAGAAAAAGAAAAAGAATGAAAATATTTGTGAAATAAAGTTGTGAAAGTTGCAAAAGAAATGGGGTGTCCGGTGTTCCATTGGAAGTTCAATAATGGGGTGAATTTTGAGCATGGGTAAAAATGCTGAAGAAAAGGAAGGAAAGTGATGTTCATACCACATTTCTTGAGGATAGCAGCAACTGAGCATAAATGACCATACCTTTGCACTCAACCCCATTCCAAGCCTTGAAAAAACCTTTTTGATCTTGAGCAAGCTGAAACGAATGTTGATTGGAAAATAAGGGCAAACCTATGGGTGAAGTCATGCATGTGTTCATCTTTGTAAGTGTGAGAGTTGTATGTGATTCCAGAACTATAAATTGTTGAAAAATTGTGTGTGAATATGAAATCATCTTTGTTGTGAGGGCATTTGAGTACCTTTGTTGAGCCTGAACTTGCATTTGAAGCAAGTGTTATAAACGTGAGCATCTTTGATAATTGAGTACAACTTGAATATTTGAGTGCACAATTGGTCCTTGTATGAGTAAGTTGAGTTTGGTTGTGTGCATTCATGATTGAGTCTTTTGTAGCACTGTTTGAGACATCCTTTTTGAACTACCGAACTTGAATTTTACTTGAGGACAAGCAAAGGTTTAAGTTGGGGGTGTTGATGAGTCCGAGGTTTGGACTCATTTAGGGATTTGTTTATATAGATTTAGTGTCCTCAAATTCTTAATTTGTGCCAATAACTGATGTAAAATCCTTGATTTCCAGGTATATTGATTGAGGAACAAAGCAAGGACACTAACTTGCAAAAAGAAACAAAACGAGCTGAAAGAATGAAAAAAGGCAAGCCTGGTGATCGCCGAGTTCACTTTGCGAATTGCCGAATGGCTATATGACCGCCCAAAGTTCCACTGTGCCAAGCCCTGATGGAAGAAACCAAGTCGATGAGAGAAAGGAGCAGTCGAAGGATCGCTAAGTCGTTCTGCGATGCAGTGCTAGATCGCCCAAAGTATAGACCTTGAGGATGTTGAATGCCAAGGCAGAAGGGCGATGAAAGTGACCAAAGGGCGGCTCGCTTAGTGGTTCGATGAGCCCGACTTACTTCACCGAATGATATTTCGTAGCTTATTTTCGGTGACTATAAATACATTTTTGAACATTTAGTTTAGGATCGTTATCCATCTTTTATCTATCAATTACTCTAGAAAACAATTTTTGGAAGTTTTGAGCGTTTTGTCTAGTTTTTCCTAAGTTTTGAAGGATTGAAGAAATTCACTTTTGAGAAATTGGAACTGGGTCTTTGAGAATCTTCGAATTGGAGCATTGTAAGGACAAAATCACTTTTACCCAGTTGATGGATAATCAATTTGGTAACAATTTTTCCCTTTTTATGTCTAGCTAAAACCTCAATTCTTGGGGTGTGATTATGTGATTATAGGCTGATTTAGGTTATGTGTATTGCTAATTACTAGTTTAAATGCTATTTAGAAGTGAGTTTAATCATTAATTGTGGTTTAATTTAATAATTGTGGTTGCGAATGCAGTTCCATGTTTTTGTTCTTGGCTTGCTCGAGAGAGAGGTTTTAGAACTAAAATTATTGATTGATGGTTTGTGGGTATTGGGTTGAAACGGGTTCAGTTCGAGAGAGTGATCCTAAACCCAATCCCACACATTCAACTCGGGAGAGTGAATGGATTAAAGTGTGGGTTGGTTTATTTTGCATGCTTGTTGATGTTTGAGAGAAGTTAACTTGTATCGGGGTAAATTGTTTGAGAGAAAATTTATCTCCACTATAGCCTAGCCTACTCACAAATATCTAGTTATTTTCTAATAGTTGCAATTACCCATATGTCTACATTAGCCTATAATTAATCACATCCCAAGAACCCAATCTTATTATTGTTAATTCATATTGTTTGTCATTGTTGTTTGTAGTTTATAATCAAAACCAAAATTCCCCCATTTGACATTCGTGTCACCCCCTGATTTGAATGATATCTTTATTCGATAATTTGTGTTCCTATGACTGATTTGATCATGTTCATACTTCCCAATTGAATCTGAAACACGTACCGCTCCCTATGGGATTCGACCCCAACTCATTTAGTTGGGTTTTACACTGATTAACAACCGTTGATGCTTAGAATTGGATGAAGTGTCTTTGAAACGTTAATTTAATCACATAATCCACGATTTCTAGACTATGAGCATATTATGAAGCTTATGAACTATGAAAGATGCATTTATAAAGATATGCATGTTTCTTTACGAAATTGATATAAATGATGTAAGGTTGGTTTGAGAGTAAATCATCGATGTTGTTGTTGTTGTGAAAGGGTTTTCTTGCATAAAGGATTCATAAGGTATAAAGGTTTTCTCACCCAATTTGAATCAACATTAAGGATTTATTTTAATGAACTCTAGCTTGGATTGGCAACTTGATTGTGCTCTTCCATGGATAATAATACATTTAAGATTAATGACTGGTCTGTTAGAGTGATGCTTAGCACCAAGTGTACAAGAGGCATTTACCTATGTCCCATAACTATGTGCAACCATAATCTTAAATAAACATTAGCTAGTGAATCCACTTTAGCTCAAGTTTATGGTTCTTACCTTCGCTAGTAAGGACATCTATTTTCGGTGTGAGATATACACCGGTTTCCATGTTATAGGTCACATAGTTTATGGTAGTTAAAGGTAAACTTCCCATAATAATGAATTAAGGTTACTTTCTAAAAGTATCTCAAATGTGTTTTAAAGATGCTTAGCTTGCATTGATGATATTTATGACTTATGTTTCGGACATGTTATTTTATAATTTAGCTTGGTCATTGCATGTCATATAAAGTCCTTTTAGCATAATTTCATAACTTTTATGCATTGCTATCATACTTGGTACATTCCATGTACTAACGCTTACTCGTGCCTACATTGTTTCACTAATGTAGGGACCAACGCTCATACCTTTCATACTCATGGCTAGTGACACACTTATAGACATTGAAGATAGGTAAGCCCTCATGTTTTGAGAACCGAGACTCTTTTATTACTTTTATGTCATTTTTCATTTTGGATATTGTGTGTGATGTATGGGTTATGTCCCAATAACTACTTTAATGTAATAGATTGCTTTGGGACTTATGTTAGACTTCCGTTTCTTTTTGTCAAATTTTTTTATTTGAAATGCTTCTTTTAAACTCTTTGTTTATGTTATATGTCTAATGTATGCTTAGTGGGTTGTGTAAGGCCTCTCGGGGTCTTATAAGGCATGTCACATCTAGGGTTTACTTTTGGTCATGACAAACCTGGTATTCAAAGCACAAGGTTTAGAAAGATCCTAGGTTGTCTCATAAGCCACATCGACTAGAGTCTTGTTCATGAGTGTGAAGCGCGCCATATTTATGAATAAGAAGCTATACGATGTTTAGTAAATTCCACTTTACTCATCACACTAAAGTCGTGTGATAGAGTTTAAATCTATAATATCTCTCTAATAACCCATATTCAATGTTTTTCAGGATATGGCCACCCAAAGGGCATATGCTAGAAGGAATTTGGGAGAGAATATGGAATGAGAAACTCCTCAAGTTTCGGTCAACCCTTTGGCCGAGAAAGTGATTAATGCAGAGTTTAGGGATGCTTTACAAGTATTGGCTCAAGCCATAATGGCTCAAGCCAATAGGAAGGCTATTTTCCCCATGAACCTAAATATGGGTACGTTGGCAACCACTTCACTAGAATGAATCCTCTAGAGTTTCATGGTTCCAAGGTTGAGGAAGATCCTTAAGAGTTCACTTATGAGGTATGTAACACCCCTAATTACTAACCAAGAGTCATATGTCGATACACTATTGCTAAATTACTACAATATGTTTTATTCTCATTTTGGGAACTTGAAATTTTATGATATTTGAATACCTGATTAACATAATTGTGATCGTAATTTAAGGGATTGTATTGGGGTATTTACGTAATATTCTAATTAGGATTACCTATAACTTGAAAGGGTGGTGAGGTATATACATATAGGTATATATGTATACATTTTGGGAAGCACAATTTTTATTGGAGCAACATCTATGAAGGACAACTGTATAGCTGATAAAATCACTTTTGTGTATAAACGTGTACTTGTACTCTTTTTACCTGCTGGTATATCTGAAAGTTTATCTTGGTACCTTGGTTACCCTTTGTCACTTTGCATTGTCATGGTGTTATCCTTTAAGACTTTAAAGACATTTGTGTAACTCGCCCACTTGTACGGATTGTTTGATCAGTTGGAACTCTTGTTGGGACCTTGTCCTTCTTGTGGTTGTGACTGTGTCACATGCCTCTTGATTTGGATCATTTGCTATCTTGACTCTAGATTTTTAGTTCATCTTAAGTATAGAAGTTTTCCATTTTAAGTACGAACTAGAAAACCATTTTTAATATGGTTCTTGGTTCTCTTGATTATTGGGCTTTGACCCTTGTTGATGCAGGGTGTCGGTCCTTCTTGATACCTTCTTATGCTTGGTGTGATGACATGATGTATATATTGGGCGAGCCTTGTTATTGAATCTCTTGGAAAATGGTGCTATGAGCGTTCTTGACATTTGGATCTTTAAATATCAAACTTGATACTCTTTATATATTGTTTACCTGATTTATTTATTATGTTTCAATTATGCTGCCCATGACTTGAAAAAGGTAGCTTGGTGAATCTGAGGGCTCCAAACCTATAGTTTTTACACCACTAAGCTCTATGCTTAGTGATAGTTGTTTCTATCAAAGGGAATGTTCAAGAGGATGCATGAAGCTGGCCATTGGAGATGGGGATTTTGAGAGCCTTAAGGAAGATGGCATTTGCATATAGGCATCTATATTTTGTATAAACCTTGGGACTTGTACATGATCTACGTGTTGTACATTTACATGAAATTTTGAAGGCAAATTTGATCATGCCACCATGGGTTGTAATATACGTATGGCTATATGTTTTTTTGATTTTGGGGTGTGTAAACCCAAATCTTGTAATATACTAAATTTACTATTTGTTTTAAATGTTTGTGTGAAGCATGAACCGACTTATTTTGGTACTCGGAGGTTGGTAATATTCGTTTACATTACTTTTTAAGTGTGAGGATAAAATATGCAGGAAAACCTCGTAAGTTATTTGCTTAGATTATTTTGGGAAGGGTTCTTCTGCCATAAGATAAATTCTAAGCAGTTTCAATTTGACATCAAATTAATGTGTAAATGGGAAGGCTTCACTTCTTTAACTAAATTTTTATAAACCTAATTTCTCTACTAGACTATAATTAATATGCCCTTCGTTAATCTCTTTTAAATGTCGCAAGTATTAAATTAGATTTCTTCTTTGAGTGGTAGTATCCATCCGAAAGGGTCGCTACAAGGTGTATAAGGTGTTGATGATCATGAGAGTGATGCCAGTGGAAAAGGCGGAGTTGGCTGCTTATAAACTAAAGGGTGTTGCTCAAGTTTGGTTCAACCAATGGAAAGAAGAGAGGGTGGTTAATGCGGTGGTTAATGTAGGTCCTCTTGATTGGGAAAAGTTTAAGGTTTCTTTCCTTGATAGGTTCATCTCAGTTGAGATGAGGGAGGCAAAAGTACTTGAATTTATCAACCTCCATCAAGGAAACATGGGGTGAAGGAGTATGCCTTGAAGTTCATGAAATTGTCTCGATATGCTCCTACTATGGTTGCCGATCCTAGGGCAAGAATAAGTAGGTTTATTTTAGGAGTAACTGAGATAGTGGTTAAAGAATGTCGTACCGCCGTTCTCATCAATGACATGTACATTTCTTATCTAATGGTTCATGCTCAACAAATCGAAGAGGATAAACTTAAGGAATCTTCTAGGGAGGAAAAAAGGGCCAAGACCGGTGAGGGCGACTTTTCACATTCGAGGTCCAATAGATATGGTCATTCTAAGTTTCAACAAAGGTTTTCCGGTCAAAGTTCCTCAAATTCTCTGGCTCCCAAATTCAACAAAGATAGGGTGTCCAACCCTAAACCTAAATGAGGAAATGGTGGTGGATCCTCATTGTCTACTTGTGCTAGGTTTGCAAGAAAACATGAGAGTAAATTCCTAGTCGGTTCTAATGCATGTTTTGGTTGTGGCAAGATGGATCATAAGATAAGGGATTTCCCTCAATTGCTAAGAATGAAAGAGATAATCATCGACGAGCTCAACCTAACCCTTCTTCAGGTTCTAGTGGGAGTTAGAAGCAAAACATATTTTATGCACATAAAACTCGTCATGAGCAAGAGGGTTCCCTCCGATGTACTTACCAATATGTTTAACGTCTTTCATCTCAATGTTTATACTTTACTTGATCCTGGTGTTGTCTTGCCTTTTGTGACTCCATATATGGCTATGAGGTTTGATGTTCTTCCTCATGTGTTGTTAGACCCTTTTTCTATCTCTACTCCTATTGGTAAATATATTGTGGCTCAGAGAGTCGGTAGAGATTGTCTTGTCTCCTTATCCCACAAAGTCAGTCATCTTAATCTTGTAGAGCTTGATATGTTAGATGTCGATGTATTCTTGGTATTGATAGGCCACACTCATGTGATGCTTTTATTGATTGTAGAACCCGAGTAGTCAAGTTTCATTTTACAAATGAACCCATCAAAGTGTTGAAATGGGGAAATTCTATGCCTAAGGGTCAGTTTGTCTCTTGTCTTAAAGCTAGAAAGATGATTTCTAAGGGTTGCATATACCATCTTGTTCAGGTTAGGGATACAGATTCTAAAACCCCTACTTTTGAGTTGGTCCCCGTTGTTAATGAGTTTCTGGAAGTGTTTCCCAATGATTTACCCGGTGTTCCACCTGAAGGAGAAATAGAATTTGGTATTTGCCTTCTCCCAGATACGTAACCTATCTCAATTCCTCCTTATCATATAGCCTTGGAAGAACTTAAGGAGTTAAAAGACCAATTGAAAGTTTTGTTGGATAAGGGTTTAATCTGACCAAGTATCTCTCCATGGGGTTCTCCAGATTTGTTTGTTCAATAGAAAAATGGTTACCTTCGTATGTGCATCGGCTACTGGCTATTGAACAAGGTTACCATTAAGAACAAATATCCTCTTCCAAGGATAGATAACTTATTTGAACAATTACCAGGAGAAAGTTACTCCTATAAGATTGACCTCCGGTCAGGTTATCACCAATTGAGGGTGAAAGAAGACTACATTCTAAAGATGACTTTCCAAACTCGGTAAGGTGATTATGGGTTTCGGATGATATAATTTGGCTTGACTAATGCTCCAGCTGCATTTATGAATTTGATGAATAGGGTGTTTAGACAATGCATTGACATGTTCGTGATTGTGTTCATTAACGATATCTTCATTTACTCAAGGAGTGAGGATGAGTATACCGATCATTTGAGGATTATGTTACAAGTTACAAAGGACCAACAATTCTTTGCCAATTTTAGTAAATATGATTTTTTGTTAATATCCATGGCTTTTCTTGGTCCCATTGTTACTGGTAAATGTATTGAGGTACATCCTACGAAAATAGATGCGGTTAAGGGTTGGCCTAGACCTCTATCCCCTTCGGATATTTGAAGTTTCTTGGGGTTTGGTTTGTTAGTATAGAAGGTTTGTTGAAGGGTTTTCTTCGATTGCCTCTCTGTTGACGACATTGACCCAACATAAGGCAAAGTTTGTATGGTCAGAAGAGTGTGAGAAGAGTTTTCAAGATCTGAAAGATAGGAATACCTTCGCTCTGGTGTTGACTTTACCATAAGGATTCGATGGATTTGTGATTTATGATGATGCTTGAAGAGTTGGGTTATGGTGTATTGGTTTGCAAAATGGGAAAGTTATTGCTTATGTTTCACGACAACTTAAGATTCATGAAAAGAACTATACTACCCACAATTTAGAATTAGTGGCGGTTGTGTTTGCCTTAAAGATATGGTGGTATTACTTATATGGTGCTCATGTTTATGTTTTTACTGACCATAAAAGTTGACAAAATGTGTTTAAGCAAAAGGATCAAAATCTTTCCAAAAGGAGGTGGCTTGAGTTACTAAAGGATTATGACATGAGTGTCCTCTATCACCCCGACAAGGCGAACGTGGTGACAAATGCTCTTAGTCGGTTATCAATGGGATGTGTTGCACATATTAAGGATGGTAAGAAGGATTTGGTTTGATATGTTCATATATTGGCCTGATTGAGTGTTCGGTTGGTTGACTCTACCAATGGCGATGCTGTGGTCCATAATGGTTCAGAATCATCTTTTATGTCAGATGTGAAAGCCAAGTAAGGTCATGATTTGAATTTGGTTGAATTGAAGGAAACAATGATTAAGAAGTCCATTGAGGCTTTCTCAAAAAGGGGAGATGGTGTACTTCGGTATCAAGGTCGCTTGTGTGTTCCCAATAGTGATGATTTGAGTGAGCAAATTTTATCAAAACCCGAAGTTCTAGATATTCCATTCACCCGGAAGACACCAAGATGTACAGTGACTTGTGCGAGGTCTATAAGTGGAATACGATGAAGAAGGATATTGTGGAATTTGTGGCTAAATATTCTAAAATGTTCTTACAAAATCTTTTCGAATACTAAGAGATAGATTTCAAATTGATCAAAGTTTAGAAGTTAAACGAAGATTGGTAGGAAAATGAGGATCGGAAGGAAGAAAGTACAGTTTGCCAATAGTTTCTGAGGTAGCACCTTTGGTGGTTGGTGTATTATGAACCAACTAGTTCTGCTAGGGATATAATAATTGAAAGGCATTTTGGATAACTTTAGAGAATTAGTAAATTGAATGCAACCTACTTAGGTTTGCAATATCCATTACTACTACCATTTGGTGAAGATGGATATAAAGAAGATATTCCTTTAAATAGAATTGATCAATCATCTGATGGAAGAAAATATGTTAGCTCTCTATAATACTTTTCATACAAAAATCAAGAAAGGAAGAATGAAGTACCAACAAGTGTATTGGCTAAAAGACTATTTCAACAATTCTTGGTAGATGGATATACAATGATAGAATCTTTTCGATTGATATTTTATAGGCTCAATCAAACATATTTGAGAGCAGACTTTTATAAAGAATTAGAAGTTCTTTTGCAGGGAGACACACAACCTTCTTCTCGAGGACAAAGAGTAATATTGTCTTCTTCTTTCACTGGAGGTACACGTTATATATTGCAAAATTATCAAGATGCAATGGCAATATGTAAATGGGTCGGATATCCTGATCTATTCATTACATTTACTTGCGATTCTAACTGGCCTGAGATTACTAGATTTGTGAAGAGTAGTGGATTGGCTCCAGAAGATCGGCCAGACATTATAACAAGAGTCTTTAAAATTAAATTAGATCACTTGATAACAGATTTGGGAGACAACAAAGTTTTTAGAAAAGTAAAAGCAGGTATGTAATTTTTTATCTTTTTATTTTACCATAATTGTTTGTTTTAAATTTTAACCATTAATAAAAAATAATACCATATTTATCCTTTGATAAAGTAATTTATACTATTAAACTTCAAAATCATGGATCGCCACATGCAAATATTTTGTTGTTTCTACATAATAAATCTCCAAATATCAGTGATATTGATGACATTGTTTCAGTTGAATTGCCTATGTGGTTCTGCTAGAAAATCATCTCTTTGCATGCAAAATGGAAAATGTTCAAGACACTTTCCAAAAATATTTATTTCTTCTACCTTAATTGATGAAGAGGGCTATCATGCATATAGAAGAAAAGATGATGGCAGGTCTACCAAGAGATCATGTATTGATTTGGATAAAAGATATGTTTTACCAGACAATAGAGTTTTGTTGTTGAAATATGGGGCACATATTAATGTTGAATGGTGCAATCAATCAAGATTAATTAAATAATAATTAAATATGTTAATACAGGTCATGATCGTGTTACAACTGCTTTTTGTGATAGCGAGAACTCTTCTGATTCAAGAGGGATTGATGGAATAAATATGTATTGTGATTGTAGGTTAGGCTTAGACCTTTAGTATCTATCCCTAAGTCCCACAACTAGACAACTTAGTCCTTTGAACATTTCTTAAGTGTATCCATATCAACAAGTTTTGTACTCTTGGCGAGGTAGAACAATACTTTTAGTTGGGGTACAAGTTTTTCTCTCTCAAGTCATCAACATTGGGGACACACAACCGACCTTGATATTGAAGAACACCATCTCTCCCTTGGGGAAAAGCCTCAATGGACTTTTAAGGCACCACTTCCTTAAATTTAACAAAAATCAAAGGAAGACCTTGTTTGGCTTTCACATCCGACACAAAGAAGAATTTTGAACCATTATGAACAATAACACCACCTTAATTAGAATCAACCAACTGAATACCCAATCGGGCCAATCTATGAATATCACAAGCTAACTCTTTTTTATCTTCCTCAACATGAGAAACACTACCCATTGATAGTCGACTAAGAGCATCCGCCACCACATTTTCTTTACCGTGTGATATAGAACACTCATGTCGTAATCCTTTAGCAACTCAAGTGAGCTCCCTTGGAGAAGATTTAGACCCTTTTGCTTGAACACATATCGCAAACTCTTGTGGTTAGTAAATACATCAACATGGATACCATATGAGTAATACCTCTGAATCTTTAAGGAAAACACAATCGCCGCTAGTTTCAATTCATGGGTAAGATAATTCTTTTCATGAATTTTAAGTTGCCTTGAAGTATAAGCAATAACCTACCCATTTTGTATGAGGACACACCCTAGTCTAATTCTTGAAGCATCAAAATAAACAACAAGCCCATCATACCCTTCTAATAGAGTCAATATTAGAGCAAAGGTAAATCTATCTTTCGATTCAAATAAAACTCTTCTCACACGCTTCCGACCATGAGAATTTGACCTTCTTTTTGGTCAATATCGTCAATGGAGAGGCAATTAAAGAAAATCCTTCCACAAACCTTCTATAATAACCAACAAAACCGAAGAAACTTCGTATATCTGAATGGGGTAGAGGTCTAGGACAACTCTTAACCACATCCGTCTTCTTAGGTTCTACCTCAATACCCTTACCAAAAATAATGTGACGAAGAAAAGCCACGGATCTCAACAAAAACTTGCATTTACTAAACTTTTCAAATAATTGTTAGTCCTTGAGAACTTGCAACACAATCCTCAAATTATCAATGTGCTTATCCTCACTCCTTGTGTAGATCGAAATGTCATCAATAAACACAATTACAAACATGTCAAGATATTTTCAAAAACACTCTATTCATCAAGTTCATAAATGCATATGGGGCATTAGTCAAACCAAACAATATTACCAAAAACTCATAATGACCATACAGAGTTAGAAAATCCATCTAGGCATTGTCATCTTCCTTCATCCTCAATTGATGAAAACTCGACTGGAGGTTGATCTTAGAGAAGTAACTCGCTTTTTGGAGTTGATCAAACAATTCATCTATCATCCGAAGAGGATACTTATTCTTAATAGTAACCTTGTCTAGTTGATGGTAATCAATACATATGAAAAATGTGAACCATCTTTCTTTTGAGCAAACAAAACCGTAGTACCCCTTGGAGAGATACTCGGTCGGATAAAACCCTTATCCAACAAATCTTTCAATTGCTCCTTTAATTTCTTAAGTTTTATTGGAGCCATACAGAAAAGAAGTATAGAGATAGGTTGTGTATCACGGACAAGGTCAATACAGAAGTCTATTTTCATTTTAAGAGGAACACTGGGTAAATTATCGGGAAACACTTCCAGAAACTCATTTACAATGGGAACCGACTCAAGTGTAGGGGTTTTGGAATCCATATCCCTAATCTGAACAAGATGATATATGCCACCCTTTGAAATTATTTTTCTAGCTTTAAGATATGAAGCAAACTGACAGTTAGACAAATAATTTCGCCCTTTCAATTCTAGGATGGGTTCATTTTGAAATTGAAACTTGATCACTCTGGTTTTACAATCAATAGAAGCATAAAATGAACGGAGCCAGTCCATACTAAGAATAACATTGAAATCTAACATATCAAGCTCTACAAGATCAACATGAGCGACTCAATGAAATAAAGAGATGGGATAATTTCTATACACTTTGTTAGCCACAATAGATTCACTAATAGGTGTAGAGACAGAAAAAAGGTCTATCAACACATATGGAAGAACATCAAACTTCATAGACACATATGTCATCACAAAAGACAAAGTAGCACCAGGATCAAGCAAAGCATATACATCAAGATGAAAGACTTTCAACATACCGGTAACCACATCGGGAGAACCTTAATTATCATGTCAAGTTTGAAGTGCATAAAATTTGTTTTTCTTTAGAGCTTTAAATCCGAACCACTAGGTAGAGCTTTCCTACGATCCTTTTTCTTGTGAATTCTAGATTGGCAATCCTAAGTGGTGACCACTTTTACCACAACTAAAGCAATTATCCATACCCATCAAGAATTTTCCTAGATGACTCTTGCCATAATTTTGGCATGCGGGAAACGAAGAACTCTTTCCACCACCATTTCCTCATTGAGGCTTCGGCTAGACACCCTATATTTATTGAACTAAGGAGCCAGAGCATTGGAGGAACCTTGACAGGAAAACCTTTGTTGGAACCAAGAACGACCATGTCCATCGAAACTTAAATGTGAAAAGTCATTAAGTCACTATCACCAGTCTTTGCCTTCTTTGACACCCTAGACCTTTCCATAAGTTTCTACTGTTCAATTTTTTGGGCATGAATAATTAGATGACAAATGTAAATTTTCATTAATGAGCATGACGGTAAAATATTCCTTAACCGCCATTTCGGACAGACCCAGAACAATTTGCTCATCTTTGCCCTAGGATCAACAACCATAGTAGGAGAATACCTAGACAATTATGTGAATTTAAAGGCATATTCCTTCACACTCATATTCCCTTGACAAAGTTTAATGAACTCAAGCACCTTTGCCTCGTTCATCTCAAGTAGAAAAAACCTATCAAGAAAAACTACCTTAAACTTCTCCCAATCAACAGGATCTGCATCAACAGTCGTATCTTCCTTCCATTGGTTGGACCAAACATGAGCAACACCCTTGGGTTTAAAAGCATCCAATTTTGCCTTTTCCACTAGCGTCACTCTCATAATCATCAAAACTTTAGATTTTTTATCAATGAAATCTTGAGGATATTTCTCAACCTTGGAACCATGAAACTCTGAGGGATTCATCCAAGAGAAGTCCCTTACTATAGTTACCACCTTAACCACACTTGGGTTCATGGGACCACAACCTCCGTATTGTCTTAAGCTATCATGGCTTGGACTAAAACTTGAAAAGTAGCTCGAAACACTACATTAGTCACTTGGTTCGCCAAAGGGTCAAACGGAACTTGTCGAGCTTTCTGAGGATCTTGAGGAGCTTCCCGTTCCATATTCTTATTCAAATTTCTCGTAATATATGCCCTTCGAGGGGCTATATCCATAAAAGCATCGTATGGGGATTAGGAGAGAGAGGTATATAGAGTTAAACTCTATCACACAACTTTAGAATAATTAAACAAGTGGAATTTCTTGAACATCTTATAAACTCTTATTCATAAATGTGGCGCGCTTCACATTCATGAAGAAGACTCTACTCGACGTGGCTTATGAGACATCTTAGGACCTTTTTAAGCTTTGTACTCTTATACCAAGTTTGTTACGACCCAAAGTAGACCATAGGCGTACCATGGCGAATGGAACCCTAAGAGGTCCTACACATGCTACTTAGCATACGTCATACAAGATAATAGAAATAAAGAGTTAAAAATATAGTATTTTTATATTTCAAGATTTTGACAAAGCGGAAGTATATCATAAGTTTCAATAAGCAATCTAATATATCATAAGGAAAATGATTGAGACGTAACTCATACATCACATACCAAGTTTGTAAACTAGAAATTACATAAAACTATAAAAGCATCTCTGTCCTCGGATCATGAGGACTCACCAATCTTCATAGCTAATGAAACCAACTAGCCATGAGTATGGGAAATAGGAGAGTCTGACCCTACATTAATTAAACGATGTAGGCACAAGTATGAATTAGTACATGTAATGTATTAAGTATGAGGTAATAGGCATAAAATAGTCATGATAGAATGAATAGTTTAAGACATGTAGACATGATCAATATTAGAACATTTCAAAAGCTTAAAGAAAAATGGACATCTCAATCATGAAATATAATCAAATACATTAACATAAAGGACAATAGCAACAACTTTGAAGAATCATAGTGATTTTGTGGGTTTTTAACTTTAATGACACTAAGACCATGAGAGCTATGTCATGGAATTTGGTATATCCCTCATATCAAAAGAAGGGAAATATACTTGCCAAGGTAGAATCCGTACATATTATCTTTTGCTAAAGTTGATCCACTAGCTAGGCCATTTAAGAAAATCCTATGGGGGCACGTAGTTAGGGACTAGAGGTTGCTACTAGAGACTACCCTATTTGGGCCTCCACCTCAAAGCCCTCTTGGTTCTAAGTCTAATTCACAATGGAACAGATAAAATTCAAATATAAATATAACATAGGAAAGAAAATGATCAATACCAATTGATATCTTTTGAGATCAAAACTTAGAAGAGCTCCATAAACATAATTCAACATAGATGAGAAAACTTTTCACCAATGTGAATCCATATGTGAGAAATACCTTTCACAATTATGATCATAGTAGCATCGTAGAAAACCTTTCACAATAACATTTATATTTTCCTTTCAAAACATCCCTAACACATTTACAATAACTTCATAAAGTATTCATATATTCATAAGTTCATAATTCATAGGTTCATGAGTTCATCATAGGTCCATAGTTGAAAATCATAATTTAGGCATGGGTCAATGAAATTTCAACCAAATATAGTGTATTAAAATTGAATCATGCATTAGAAGACTTATGTAACAATGATCAATCAACATTAAATGAAATCCATAAAGATTGAATTGAAACCCCAACTTAAAAAATTGAATTTGAGATTAAGAAATTGGAGCCTTTGGGGACCCCATGGGAGAATGGATTCCATGGATGAATACCGACATACCTTGATACTTAGAGCCAAATATGAAGGGAGGATTGGAGACTTGGATTAATGGTAGCTCTTTTTCTTCTTTTTCCTTAGTCTTGAGAGAATTTGGGGAGTGGATTTAGGAGAATGGATATAAAATGGTAATTTGGGGCTTAAAAGCTTTATATAGGGCTTAGGGTAGAAGGAAAAACAACATAGAATTGGATAAAAACAATTAGGAAAAGACCCAAAAAGCCTGTGAAAATAACTGCCAGACTTCGACCTACGGTTCCGACCTACGGACCATATGACTTTCTATGGTCCATAGTGGTCAACCGTAGGCCAAGTACTAGGATCATGAAATCACCTATCTTTTGACGGAACACTTCTACAACTCGTAGGTCTTCCTATGGTCCGTAGATAACAATTGTAAAAATCCACTTGCACCTTTAAAATTTCACCAAGTCTAGGGAATACCTACAATACCTATCTATGGCCCGTACAAAGAACGAGAGGCAGTCCTGATGAACCATAAAAGGAGTACTTGGATGTTTTTGAATTAAAATATTTTCCCTCTTCATACGGGTGCCATCCACGGCCTGTGAAACCTTCTACAGTCTATAGTTGGGACCCGTAAACATAGTCTACAACCCAAAAACTTCTTTTCTTTCTTTCCAAATTCTGATGTGTTACAAAAGGTGAATCCACTGGTCGATCTTTTTGTTCGTATATAGATATATGATCTAGCATGTCCATTTTTAAAATAAAAAATAAAATTCTTCCTTCAGTTTACTATAATATGATTTGATTTGCTATGCTAAGGGTTAGCTTGAGTTCTCTTTTGGTTTCAAGTACCGTGTCTCAACTAGGGTGAACATTCAAGATATGACATAAGAAAATTGACGGTCTCATCTTTGTCTGTAGCTCAGCTTTAAAATTTGGAAAGTGAGATTTTCAATGCAAAAATCCATTAGCCTAGACAATTGTTTGTTGTCTTCTCTAAGCAACTGTATGCATAGACACTTATAAGTGTCTAGGCACACTATAATAGGTGAATAAATATCCATCAATGCTTTGATATGATATGATCCTCAGGGTAACTTCAATTTTTTATGCATGCTTTTCCTATTTTATCCCTTCCCATAACTTTCTTATATCTTTTGTGTGGTTTTGGATTGGGTGGCATGCTTTCCAAGGTATTCGTTGAGTTTGGTGCGAGTTTTGAAGTTTTGAAAGCTTAATGCTTGAAATAGTTGACTATAGTCAACACCTAGAGATGCTGACATTAAACATAATTTCATCAACAATCTGCTTAGGAAGGGCCATTTTGGTCTTGTTTGATGATCAATTTGGTTTTGAGTCATTCATTTGGAGTTGGTGCGATTTGACGTTTTAGGTTTTGAGTTTAGCCAAAAGTTTGACTTCGGACAAATTACTCGGTAAAAATTTCTAGGAATAAAATTTAGTTAGCATGATTAGCTCCAAAATATTGGGTTTGGTCTAGAACGACTTTTGTTTTTATTTTTGAGAGTGTCGGGTTGAGTTATTTTAGCTTTTGACATTTTGTTGTGTTTCTTTGTTTAAGTGTGGACTTTGGTCAACATTGATGAAATGCACTCGGATGGCTGTTTTGTTTTTCTATTTCGAGTCTGAAATGTTATTTCACAGTGTTCTGCACTTCAGGATTGCGTTGTTATGACTCCGAATGAATTTCGAGGGCCTTTTAGAAGTTTTTGGACACTTAGCCTCTTTGCTGAAAAATCTGATATTTGGTGCGTCGGCTTAAGCGTATCCTTGATTGCTTAAGTAATGTTGGCTTAAGAGAACAAGGGATATGCTTAAGATAACAACATCTGAGGGGTGGGAGGTACTTAAGAGGCCAGCCCATGGCTTTTGTGAAGGCCGCTTAAGAAACAAAGGGGTCGAAGCGAAGGGAACCTCTTAGCAGGGGTTTGATTTTGAGTAGCCTCTTGCCACTTAAGCAGTGTCCAGTTTTGCAAACATTTTTCTGCTTTTGTTAAAATCGTTGGGAGTAAAATCTATTCTTGTTCTTTATTTCCAAAAAGAAACCCAATTCTTTGAGAGCTCGACCTTGGGAGTTTTGGATTCTTGACCAATTTAAACCATTTTAAGGTGATTCTCTTTCTTTCCCTCTCCTCTACGCTTTTACGTCTTTAATTTTATAATTCAAATTTGTTTCCAACCTTAAATTCCCTAGTTTTTATGACTTGGAGTGTGGTAATTTGGCCATTTGAGGTCGGAATTGAGTCCCATTTTCACCCATCATTTGGGCATATAATCCACATTCCTTGGAGGACAGTATGCCATATTCTTTTTTGTAATTCTGTTGCTTTGATTCGAGGGACAATTTTTGACCCAATTCTGGTTTGAAATTTTGGTTAGTGATATGGGTATCGTTTGATCTATGTTAATTCACTCTTTTTGTTCTTGATAGCTTGATATTGATCCAAGGCTCTCCAAAAGGGGAAAAGCACCTGAGTTGTAGTTCGTGTGTGGTTTTTGGCCTTAAGTTAGGTTATGGTTTCCTTTTCTAAGACTTGACTTAGTAGATTAATTATATTTGGGTAGTGTCACATGATTGAGGTTGAGCCCTTATGTTGAGTTGAGCTTTATTGAACCTTGGATAATTGTGTACATAGGTTGGGTTGTTTAGCTTTAGTTGTAGTCAGGAAAACCCTAGTTTAGGTTTGTGTGAGTAGTATCCTTATACCTTGATTCTACGTGCCGTGAAACTTATGATTGTGATATGTTTTACTTGTTTGGTTGGTGTGATTGATGGTATGGATCCTTGAGTGTGATTTATTTTATGGTTTATTAATTTATTTTGCCTGAGGCCTTGAGCGTCGATTAGCAGAAGCACCAGGTCAGTACTCTTGTGGTGTGATGGGCATTTTTCTTGGTTTTGTGGGTTTGACAAGACTTGACCATGGTAATGCTTAAAAGTTGTAAAAAGGCCCTTTTACATGATTATCACACCTTTCTAGTGCTTTTACTCTGTTGAGCTTAATGTATCATTCCAGGCGGCCAATTGATAAAGATATATGGGTTATTGCTAATCTTGACGTGCCAGCCTGATAGGCATGTGGATACATCTATCTAGGTTACTGGCGGTTTGTTAAGCTTGAGGTGTCGTTCTAGGCGGCTCGATGTTTCTTGTAGGCTTAAGGTTTTTCTTACTTGGTGTTACACATTTTCATTATGTTTGTTGGCCTTTGAATGTATTGAGTTTTTTATTGTGCGTATCTTCTTACTAAATCTATGATTTTATCTGCCCATCCTTTATCTTATGTTAGTTGGTATAGATTTTCCCTTGTCTTGCTAGTACCATCATGCTTCATTTATGTATTGGATCTTTTTGAGCTTGGTCAGTCTATTATGCCTACTGGGTACCCAATATTTTTTTTCTCATAGTACACTTCTGCATTTTTTCTAATGCAACTCACTGTTTGAGCCACCCTTAGTGAGCGTTGGATTTCCCGTGGCAGTCAAAGTATCGTATTTGTGGTGAGCTCCCGACATTCAAAGACTTGTTGCTCTCCTTGTTTTGTACCGACTCTCATGTTGTATTTTGGATTAGTCATTTCTTTATATGACTTTCTATTCGTAGTAGCTTCTGTATAGGTGACACCAGGTCCTGGGGATCAATATCTTGTGTTGGTTGTCTTTTTGTCACTTTTGGGACTATTTTTAATTATTTGGTATTGTACTACAAATATATATGATATGACCATTCTTTCAATATACATTAGCCTTGTCTTCTTCTTATTATTGTTTATTTTTTATATAAAGTGTGACTTCCGCCTCTTGTTATTTGGGCTTAGGCTTGTCCACTCGTTGGGTTGTAGTAGACGCTATCATGGCCCTATTTTGGGTCTTGACAATATTGTATCAGAGCTTTAAGTTCACCAGTCTCACCAGTACAGTAGCAAGTGTCTAGTAGAGTCTCGCGTATCGCTATGATGATGTCCGTATCCAATCTTTGATCAGCTATAGGGCATTCTTATGAATACGTTACTATTTCTTGTTTCTTGTCGTGCGTTGATAGTTCTACCAATATCTAAAATCCAACTGTTTCACTCTTTCTCAGATGGATAGGACAAGATCGACTGCAAGCGGGCGTGGACCTCTTGCACCTCCCAGTGGATCCCTACTAGGGGTAGAGTTAGAGGTCGACCTAGAGGTGGGCACTAGTTATAGAGCACGAGATAGAGGTTCAGAAGGTTCAACCTCAGCCCGAGGGTGTGGGGCTAGCCCAACCTCTACTAGGATTCATGGTTACGCCAATACTTCATGATACTTTGGCCAAGATCCTTAGCTTCATGGAGGGTATGTTCCAAGAAGGTACAGTGCCTAGCACATCACCCAAACCACATATTATAAGTGATTCTCAAACTTCCGTAGGGAGGGGCACATGGTACTTGGGCGCATCATGCTGTTGTGACTTCTCATATAGTAGTTCAGCCGGTTGTGACTAGTTCTTCACCTATTGCTACTAGGACAATGATACGCTCAAATTACACCTTCCTAAAGAAGTATAAGTAATCGTTATCAAGTAAAGAACCCAACTTGTAGGTTGGGGTCGATCCCACGAGGAAAATGGTTTAGACTTTATTTTAACCAAAGATTATATTCAATTAGCCAAAATACTTCCAAAAACAAGAAATAAAAAAGGGGGGAATTTGTGAAACAAATTGTACGAATTCAGTAAGTAATCAATAATCAAAAGTCAATTTTCGGTTGTTATCAAGATGAGAAAACTAACTAGGGTAAACGTGTTCCTTACAAGCTCATAACTCAGTAAGTGTGTTACATGCAAAGTGATAAGTTAGGTATCTCTAAATCCTTGATCCGGCATCTAGAGAATTTCACCCCGCATCTTGATCCGGCTACGTGTGTATAATTTGCTAACGCTTACCTTTACCTCATATTAGACATCATAATCGATGTTTGGCTTAGTTATTACTTCACACCAATCGACACTAGCCTATTAGATAATATCACACTAAATCTATGTTGATAATTCTTTTCTTGTTGATTACCTCCTTGATTCGGCAAGTAGCAACAAGGCAAGTTCTAACGCGTGCACTCGTTAAAAAGACTTTTAAACAAAAGAATTATCAATGCATGCAAAACACTATTCAAGAATTACTTATTTACTATTCATACTTTGTTAATCGCTCATGGTTCCCACAACCCTAGTTCTGGATTTAGTTACCCATACTAGCAAGAACACAATTCATAATATTAGATGAATAAATTATGAACTTACGTAACGAGAATAATAAACCCAGAATTTCAACTTGAATTGCAAAGCCAAAATCTTCAAAACGAATGTAGGAAATCAATAATTGCTAGGGTTGCAACTTAATCTCCAAAGTCACAAAGTAAAAATAGAATAATAATGTCTAACCCCCAAAAACGAGGTTTACATGTCCTACTTATAGAAAACAAATCCTAAACTAAAAGGGAAACAAATTAAGGAAAGTTTGTTCAGGTACGCGTCTTCAATCCACGAGACTGACTTACGGACCGTCGATGGATCTATGGTCCGTAAGTCCCTTCCGTCAGCCAGGACTTAGAAAATATTTCTGCTTCCAAAAAATCAGATTCTCAGAAGCAAACGACGGACTAACAGTACGGACCGTAGATCGATCTACGGTTCGTCAATCCCCTCCGTAGCTCCATACTTAGAATCTTCAAAAATTAGGTACTGGAACTCTCGCAGTATCATTCTACGGATCAACAGTACAGTCCGTAGATCAATCTACGGACCGTCAATGGACACCGTGGTTCCACACTTGGTCAGATTTCCCTGATTGGTCCTCAATACCATGCCTGCTGATCTACGGTCATCACCTACGGACCGTGAATGGACCTACGGTCCGTAGATCACCTCCGTGAATGCCCTGTTTCTGCATTTCTTGCAGCTGTCTCTATACTTCCGCGCCTGAACACCTTTCCTGCAAAACATGATAAAAACACATAAAAACCAATATAAAAAGGCCCTAGACACACACAACTTGTAAGTGAAATGTATTAGAAATACCATAAACTTACGGTATATCAACACCCTCAACTTAAATTCGTTGTTTGTCCTTAAGGGACACACTACAACTCTAAATGACACTTGTGTAGAAGCAAGCATTTTCAAACCCAAGCAATCACATGGCTCCCTACCCTCCTCATTGTTTGGGTGCAGATTCGTTCTCTTAGACTCGACAAGCCAATTCATGTGGATCACACCATGACACAGATGGACCAACTGACACACAATATACACCTTATCACTATCGCCAAAGTACCAACTTTCCGATAATGTAACTAGTTCCCTTACTTCAAACGAAATCTCCTTTTCCCAAGAATGAATGACATCATGGTACAATGATTTATTCAACATTCACACTCAGAAGTAATTTCAAATATAGTTAGTGCTCAATGCCATAAGCTTGCCCTTATTTTCACTGCTTAGACTCTCCAAAATAGACTCTAGGATCACTATAGGGCTTTCTTGGCTTGTAACGTAGGCTCAGGGTCAGGTGTGGTACATTTGGATACTGCTTAGTGAGTTTCTGCCCTCCTTGACATTACACTCGGCTTTCAACCTCTTTTTGCCCTATTTTTGTCATCCTATCATTCTACTTTCTTTCCCTTAATTTTCTTCAACCACGAATGTGACCTCAGACTTTGCAACTCTTTTTACTTTTATTTTATTTTTTTTCTTTTAGCTTTCAACAAGTCACATCCTTTTATCATTTTTTTTCACATCACTCTTTTCATACCCATTTTTCTTTCAGTTCCCTCTTTCATAGCCACCCCCAACTTATGGATTTTCCAATAGTTGAGGTACACAATACCCGATGTCAGGTCAGGGCCAAGATTGAGGTTGCTTACATTAGCCACCCTCAACTTAGGCTTTTGGCCTAAGTCAAAGTGCACATGTCCAAAGAGGGACTGGGGCCAACATAGTAGATTATGGGAAAGTGAGATCAGGGTTTAGAAAGAAATGATTTAATTTTAGGCTCAAATTATTTGGATTAAAGGGAGCATTTATTTCATTTGGTTGGATTCTTCTTTTAGGCTATTTGTGGATTTTTCAGAACAATGGCCTATGATCACTTCCTAACCTCTAGATTTAATTGTCTTAGCAGGACTAACCAGATAAGTTCTAGCTTTGCACAAAAACTGTTTGAACACTCAACGATTCTCACACACTCTTGGCACATAGTTCCATCATCAGGTTATTAGATTACCCAGTTCAAGTTTCAGCTTAAGTCATGCTATCAAGTCGATTGTTACTATGTCGTACTCAGAGCCAACACAATAAACTAATCGTAGCCTATAACTTCTAGCATCCATCCCAAACTCTGACGGGTATCATTTTTCATAAGCCATCATGCTTCATTCTGTATCACGCTTCTACACATACAATCTTAAGACATGCCGGTTCAACAAAAATTTAAACAGTCCCTTGGGGAAAAAGAACACAGGCAAGAAAACCCCAAGAGAGGATTCATGAGTTGGGTTATTCAGATTTCACCCTATCACCCACAATACATTTACCACACCCCCAACAAAAATAGATGCAGTTGTCCCCAATGCATACATAAACAGTAAAACTAAATGGAATGGGTGAAGCAAACCTATGGCGCAAAACGCCGACGAATCATCAACAAGCAGAGGGGTTCGGTTTCCCGGAACCCGCTGGAACAACAGTGGGGGCACCCTCAGTAGTGCCCACATCAGCAATCATAGCACCCTCAGTAGTGCTCTCTAACAATCTCTCCGCACCATCAGTGGTGCTCACCACGTCCCTCAAAACAGGCTGAACCTCTGCAACTGGGGCAGAGCTCGATGCCCCTGCAACTCTCTCACGCACCCTCTGTTGGCGTAACTCTTCATCTACAATTGACGCCCTCCTAGCCTCCTTCTCCTGCCGACGCTGTCTCTTGTGAGCTTTCTTTTCCTCCGTGTGATGAGAACGGTGCCGCTTGCCTTTGGCATGTGTCGGTGCAAGCCCCTCCTCGACGGTCCCACTAAATAGAGCATCTAGCACTGTATCATCAGCCAGTACAGTAAGAGCAGCCTGAGTCTCAACTGAAGGTGCAACAAGAATGGCATCAACGTCAGTCCGGAGGCTGGCTACGTCAGCCTACAAAGAAGATAGGTCTAAGGCCGGAGTTGATCGCTCGAGGACTCGCAACTCAAAGTCATCAAGACGCTTATTAACAATTTGGACCTTCTGGTCCATCATCCCTTCCATCCTGCGCTCCTTTCTGGCCTCGGACTCGGCGATTGACTTTTGCATCCACGGCTGGATGTGATGCAGCAGGGTGGCCATCTGAGCTTTTAACTTCTGTACTCTGGCCAAAGGGACAACAGTAGCTCCTAACTGCGGTGTGGACCGGGAAGAGCTAGGAGCCATACTAGCTGCCTGAGATGAGGAGCCTGGGACAGTGTCGGTGTGATCGGGGATGCTAAGGTCATCACCCTGTGCCTGCCCCACTGTGTCTGCAAGATCGGCATCCAAATGAGGGACCTTAACTTGAGGCTCTCTGTGAGGTGCTGCCACATTAGCCTCATCCCGAATAAGGCCGATGTCTAATGCCCCTGTAGGGTGGACTAACTTGTCGCAATGCCAGATCGGCACTCTAGAGTCCTTGCACAAATGAAAAATGAGACAGGGGAAAGGGTAGGTGGTAGAGGTCCTGAATGCCCTCTCGTGAATCTCTGCTAGCAGCATGCGGGCAAAGTCAATCTCCACTCCTGCTACCAATGCTGTAACCATGACCGCTCTGTCCCAAGTGACTTGATAATCAGCTTTTGTAGGCGACACTCTGTTATGCACCAGCAGCCAGAAGAACTTGGCCACAAAATTTAGTGTGGCCTTCCAGATGCTTAACCGTGGAGCGGCAACCCATTCCGCACGCTCGCCATCTGCAGCAATGTACCTGGCCAACCATAGTAGAACAGCCTCTCGCTGCTCAGCATTCCTCTGGAAAGCACCACTCCGCACGATGTCCCATCTGTAGTCAAACTCAGCTGTGTTGAGAGACCAAGAGTGACCTGTAATAAGACCATAGAGAGAGCGTCTGATCGTGGCAGGGGATATGTCCACCGGGCACCTTCGAACCAAAGCGGAAGTGAACGGATCTTGCGGTAGTGGCTTTGACCGCTTGGAAATGGAACCGCGGAGAGTGGCAGCATAGGAAGCATAGAACTCCCACACAATATCCTCACTGTACGTCCCTGGGTCTCGAGCCATCCAGTCACACTTGTGAAGGTTGAACAGCCGGTGAATGTCTGGAACAGTATGCAGGCTCCCCGTGAGGACTCTATGCTCCTCTGTAATTAGTCGGGCCATTTTTTGTTTGTCGTTGACCATCTTAGCATCCCTATAAATCTGTCATTGACCCTCTACACAACACTTATTTATCTCGCTTGCTACAGGAGTGGGGTGATCATTCCGTTGTGCAGGTATTGACTCTGAGCTATTTGCCTCATCAGACGAGGCTGCTTGGTCATTCTCTCCAGACCCTGTGGATGATTTGGCATTGGACCCTGTAGCATGGGCAGACTCGGATCGTGAAGAGTGGGCAGACTCGGAGCCTGAAGAATGGGCAGACTCGGACCCGGACATAGACCCCGCTAAACTGGAAGCAGCCCCAGTTGGTGACCCGATCAGTGTGTGCTCCTCATCAGACTGGGAGACAGTGACTACGTCGGGAAGCACCTTTCGCGGGGTGGCTCTGGGTGCAGCGCGAGAAGTCCTAGGGTTGAGAGGCACATATGTTGGATCAGTGTCGGCGTCTGTGTCCTCATCAATTAACCGGAAACTAGGGGCAACAGATTTGGACTTGCCCCTCTTTGAGTAGGTGACCATCTTCTTGGGTGCCATTGTACCTGCGGGAGCGATATTAGTGCCCACGACTAACCATACGGAGCAAAGAAAACTTTTAGGATTGGTAACGACCCTCAACTAAGCCCACAAAAATAAAATTTATACAGATGCTACGGTGGTCATCCACGGAGGAGACCTACGGTCCGTAGATTGATCTACGGTTCGTGGATCTCTTCCGTGGATCAGGGGGCCTGTCATATAGGTCGCAGATGGAAACCACGGAAGTGCAGAACAGTCCGTAGATGAACCTACAGACCGTAGTCCACCTCCGTGGTTTCACACTTGGTGAAATTTTTCATGTGCATCTATTTACGAACCCCATCTACGGTCCGTAGATGGATCTACGTTCCGTAGACGGGGTATCGTGGATGCCATCTGTGCTAGGTATCATACATTTTTGGTCTTAGTTTTCAATAATGCTACACAATCACTATCTATCGTTCCAAGGGCATTGTAATTTTCAAGTTTATCATGCAATTTCATCTAACAATTACCCAAGGTCAAGACCAAACTCCCGACTATCTATATTCAATCTATGAATTGAAATTCAAAGTGAAGGGAAAGTCTATTACCTTACAAGCAACAAGGAGTGGGGTGATTGCGTGATGATACTAAGCTTAGAAAGACCAAGGAGGCACATCTTCGTTACTAACCAAACANAAAGTGAAGGGAAAGTCTATTACCTTACAAGCAACAAGGAGTGGGGTGATTGCGTGATGATACTAAGCTTAGAAAGACCAAGGAGGCACCTCTTCGTTACTAACTAAACACCGGACCCTTTTTGTTAGATTATGGGATGGGTTGTATTTGAAATGGAAGGGAAATTGGGGAATTATGGAAGGAATGATATGATGGAGGAGTTATGGAGTGATTTAGGGAAGTTAGGGAATGTTAGAAACGGTTTTGGGGAGTAATGGAGGGAATGGGAATGGTTTAAAACAAATAGGGGTTTTTAAATGGGAAAATTCGGGTTGGGTCAGACAGCCTGAGATATGGACTCACGAGACCCCGTCTATGGTCCCTGAGTTGATCTACGGTCCGTAGATCAGGACCGTAGATCACTCATATACTTAAAAATTTAGAAACTTACCTGGGATCTACGGGCACCATCTACGGTCCGTTGATTGATCGACGGACCGTCGATTGTGTCCGTAGACTTCTGCACCAGACCATTTTCTGCAAAATTTTCATGGTGTACCTGTACATGTAGCAACTAATAGGCTATTCTTTTTACATTTTCTGGACACTTTTTAGACACGGACCCTATTCTAATTCTACCCAACACTAATATAAAAAACTAAAATTGGATACATGGAATAAATCGAACAGCGCAAACTACTAGAGAAAAAAAAGAAAACTATATCCTATCGTTGGCTAGATTGTACATCTTGGGTTGCCTCCCAAGCAGCGCTTGATTTAACGTCGCGGCACGACACAGGCCTCTTGATTACTTAGACTTAATCAAGATTGTAGGCCTCAATCACTTCTTGCACGGTTTCAGCATTTTCCAAATAGATCTTGATCCTTTGCCCGTTTACCATGAACCTTGTTCCATCCTTCTTTCCTAGCTCAACCGCCTAATGGGGGAACAATTTTGTGATAAAAAATGGTCCGGTCCATTTGGACTTGAGTTTGCCTGGAAACAAGCGCAACCTAGAATTGAATAGAAGAACAAGATCACCAACCACAAATTCTCGCTTTTCAATTCATTGATCATGATACCTCTTCATCTTCTTTTTGTACAAGGCTGAACTTTCATAAGCTTTTAGGCGAAACTCATCAAGTGCATTCAAGTCATCCATTCTTTGATTAGATGCAGCGCCCCAATCCAAATGTAATTTCTTCATCGCCCACATCGCCTTATGCTGTAGTTCTACTGGTAAATGACAAGACTTCCCATATACAAGTTGGTAGGGAGACATACCTATGGGGGTCTTATATGCAGTGCGGTATGCCCATAGAGCATCATCAAGCTTTTTTGACCAATCCGTTGTATTGGCATTCACAGTCTTCGCCAATATCTGTTTGATCTCTCTGTTGGATACTTCAACTTGACCACTAGTCTGTGGATGGTAAGGGGTGGCTACATTGTGGCGGACACCATATTTCTCAAGTAGTACCTTGAACAACTTATTGCAAATGTGAGAACCTCCATCGCTAATAATAGCCCTCGGTGTACCAAATCTGGAGAAAATGTTCTTTTTCAAGAAACCGGTGACACTTTTACCTTCATTGTTGGAGAGCGCAACTGCTTCCACCTATTTCGATACATAGTCAACCGCAACAAGAATATACTTCATCCCATATGAACTCACGAATGGACCCATGAAATCAATGCCCCATACATCAAACAACTCAATCACCAATATAGGATTCATAGGGAGCTCTTGTCTCTTCGAAATCCCTCCTTCTCGTTGGCAACGACCACAAGACTTTGTGAAATCATGAGCATCTTGGTGAATGGTAGGCCAGTAGTATGCACACTGCAAAATCTTATGTGCCGTCTGAATACCACTATGATGCCCACCAACAGGCGATGAATGGCATGCTTTGAGTACACTCAACATCTCAACCTCGGGCATGCAGCGACGAATAATCCCATCAGCACAACTATGATACAAATAAGGTTCATCCCAAAAGAATTTCTTCACATCATGCATAAACTTTTTCTTTTGGTG
Source organism: Solanum stenotomum (assembly GCF_019186545.1). Taxonomy (NCBI): domain Eukaryota; kingdom Viridiplantae; phylum Streptophyta; class Magnoliopsida; order Solanales; family Solanaceae; genus Solanum; species Solanum stenotomum. Next base: position 36,989,303 of record NC_064284.1, on the reverse strand, counting down.
AAAAGACAAATCGGGAGGCACAATATCGCTTGCCAAATAATTAGCAAAGTCCGTGAACCAAGGAATCAGATCATGAGAAGCAGCCAATACCTGTTCATCTGGAAAAACATCATTAATTTCGGCCCTATCTCTAAGCTGTAGCATGGCCTCTTTCTCTAATATGGACAAGTGATCGGCAACTTGATTTTCGGTTCCCTTTCTATCTTTTACCACAAAATCAAATTCTTGCAGCAACAGTACACATCTAATCAATCTTGGTTTTGCATCTTTTTTCGCCATCAAATACCACAATGCAGAGTGGTCAGTATGCACTATGACCTTAGTACCAAGCAAGTAGGAATGAAATTTCTCGAATGCAAAAACCACCGCAAAGAGTTCTTGTTCGGTCACAGTATAATTCTTCTGGGCCACATTTAGAGCTTTGCTAGCATAGTAAATAGGGTGAAGAATTTTCTCTCGCCTTTGACCCAATACTACACCAAGCGCCACTCCAGTCGCATCGCACATTACCTGAAACGGTTGTCCCCAATCCGGTGAAATAATGATAGGTGTTGTAACCAACTTCTCCTTCAGCTCTCCAAATGCTCTAAGACAAGCATCATCAAAATAGAACTTACTCTCCTTCTCGAGCAGTTTGCACAAAGGATGTGTAATTTTTGAGAAATCTTTGATGAATCTCCTATAAAAACCTGCATGTCCAAGAAAACTTCTAACACCTTTTATTGAAATGGGTGGCGGAAGTTTTTCTATTACCTCAACTTTAGCTCTATCAACCCCAATACCTTTCTCTGAAATTCGATGTCCCAACACTATACCTTCTTTAACCATGAAGTGAAACTTCTCCCAATTAAGCACCAAGTTGCAGTCTTCACACTGTTTAAGCACTTCGGCCAAATGATCTAGACACCGATCAAACGAGTCACCTACAACTTAAAAATCATCCATGAACACTTCAATAGTGTCCTCCACCATATCAGTAAATATCGACATCATACACCGCTGGAAGGTTGCTGGGGCATTGCATAACCCAAATGGCATCCGTTTGAAATCAAAAGTCCCATATGGGCAAGTGAAGGTGGTCTTCTCTTGGTCTTCTGGAGCTATAGAGATTTGATTGTAGCCCGAATACCCATCAAGAAAACAATACCAACCCTTTCCTGCAAGTCTATCCAACATCTGGTCCATGAATGGCATAGGAAAGTGGTCATTTTCTGTCCACGCATTCAACTTCCGGTAATCCATATAAACTCTCCATCCAGTAACATGCCTTATTGGAACAAGCTCATTTCTTTCATTTGGAACCACAGTCATACCACCTTTTTTTAGGCACACACTGCATAGGACATACCCAACTACTATCTGAAATGGGATAAATAACTCTTGTATCCAACCACTTGATGATATCCTTTTTGATTTCTTCTTGCATAGGCGGATTTAGTCTTCTCTGGTGCTCGATACTAGGCTTATGATCTGGCATGAGTTGGATTTTGTGAGAGAAAATACCGGGAGGAATCCCAATGATATCCGCTATGGTCCACCCAATAGCTCACTTAAACCTTTTCAACACAGTCACCAAGCACTCTACTTGTCCTGCATTCAAATCTGCCGTGATGATGATCGGCAAAGTATTCCCTTTGCCCAAGTATACATACCTCAAATGCGGTGGTAGAGCCTTAAGCTCCAATTTCGGTGCCTCCACAATAGATGGTCTTGCGGGTGGGGACTCGCGATTCTTCATGTCTAATCATACTTCTTTGGTTTGGGCCAGTATTCACACCTATCGAGTGCGGATACCAACTCATTATACTCTTCAATGCCATCACTATCGAAGTTCATAATAACTGCTGCTAGTGCCTCAACACCTAGTCGCTCCTTAATTTGCACTTCTGTCCCAGTCTCCACTCTGTAAGTTATGGCAGATACTGTTTGGAGCTCACCACTCTACTTCATGGACCTACAGATATTAAAAGTTGCTTCTTCATTATTCAGTCTGAATTTCATTTGTCCCTTTTCCATATCAACCAATGCACGCCCTGTGGCAAGAAATGGTCTCCCAAGGATGATGGGAACCTCAAAATCGACCTCACAGTCAAGAATCACAAAATCTGCCAGAAAAATGAAAGACTCCACTTTCACTAGCACATCATAGAGTACACCAATCGGCCTTTTCACAGTTCGATCGGCCATTAGTAACCGCATTGCAGTGGGCTTTGGGTCACCTAAACCCAACTTCTTGTAAATAGACAATGGCATGAGGTTGATACTAGCACCAAGATCACACAATGCCTTAGCAAAGTGTAACAACCCTATAGTACATGGGATCGTGAAAGCACCAGGGTCTTCCTTATTCTGCACAAGAGATCTTGTAGCAATAGCGCTACAATGCTGCAATCTATCATCATTTCCAAAACTCATAGACCTTTTCTTTGTCACCATATCTTTCATAAACTTCGCATACCCATGCATTTTTTCCAAGGCTTCTGTCAAAGGAACATTGATAGAGAGTTGCTTCAACATAGTGATAAACCTGCGATATTTACCATCCTCAGTCTTCTTTGCTAACCTCTGTGGAAAAGGTGGTGGAGGTCTAGGTATGGGAACCAATTTCTGAGATATCTCCACTTCTTGCTCTATTGCTTTCTCCGACTCTGGTCTAACCGCTATCACATCATCTTCTTTTCTAATCTCAACTTCCACCACAGACGACCTAGGTGGATCTATGGTTTGTTTACCCCCTCGAGTAGTAACTTCCATACAATGACCATCATTCTTTGGATTTTGGATGGTGTTGCTAGGAAGAATGCCAGGTTGACGTGGGTTTACTGCAGTAGACAACTGAGTCATCTGCTGCTCTAGATGCTTTATTGACACTGCATGGGCATCAACCTTTTGTCCAATACCAGACAAGTCGTTTCTCATCTCCTTCACATTCTCATCAGTTGCATCAAACCTTCTCATCATCTTCTGCATCATATCTTCAATACGCGATCGTTTCTATTGCCATAGTTGTTCCTGTTGTAGTTGTTGTCGCGATTGAAGTTCCCATCCCGGACATAGTGACCTTCTCGGTTGTAATTTCCATAGTTCCGACCTTGGTTTCCTTGACCTTGGCGCCAATTTTCCGTGTTGGATCCTTGGGCATTTGGTCGGAAACCACCCGTCTGATCATTCACAGCATAAGCATCTTCTTCATAGTAACACTCTTCCACTAGTGGTGGAGTTCTAGTTAAATAATTCACAGCATTTACCTTTTCTGGTCCTCCGCTCACATGCTTCAATACCAACCCCAACTCAGTCCTCATCTGGGCCATCTCTTCACGAATGTCATCTACAGAGTTGTTATTTGTACTATGAACGGCAAATGTGTTTCTCCCAGTATCTGACCTCCGAGTGCTCCATGCTTTATTGTTACGAGAGATCCTCTCCAGTTTTTCAGCAATCTGTGCATATGTACAATCACTATATGAACCTCCGGCAATAGTGTCAAGTACTGCCTTATTGTTATCATCCTGACCTCGATAGAAATACTCCTTCAGTGACTCATCATCAATACGGTGGTTTGGGACACTTCTTACGAAGGCAGTGAATCTGTCCCACGAGCTACTCACAGACTCTCCACGTAATGCCACAAAATTGTTGAACCTATCTTTATGATTGAGCTTCTTAGACACTGGATAGTACTTTGCTTTAAACACCTCTGCCAGTTAGTCCCATATGAATATTGAGTTATACGGAAGCTCAGTGAACCACACTGCAGCATCACCTGTTAGTGACAGAGGGAACACTCGTAATCCAATGACATTCATATCCAAGTCTGGTCTACCTACACAACTTTTGCAAACCACCCTTAGCTTGGCCAAGGGAGCATGTGGATCCTCCGATGGTGATCCTAAAAAAAAGCCTCTTGCTGTAAGCATCTGCATAAAACTACTAGTCAGAACAAATGTGTGCCCTAGAGGTAGAGGAGGTAGGACAATGGGTCCATCAGAGTCTGCTATATCGATGTTGCCCCGATAGTTGTCATGTTGTTGTGGGCCTGGTGGACCATGCACTCTCACTGCATCTCCCAATTGATTTTTAGCTAGACCTCGGTTTTCCCCACCAACTACTCTTGGCTGTTGTAACTCAACCCCTTCATCTAGATTTCCTCCGATAAGATTAACTGGAAGTCCTTGATTGTTCATTCTTCGCAAAGTTCTGTTCAACTCTAGATCGTACGGAGTAAGTGGTTCGCCTTGATTCCGTGTACTTGGCATACACTAAAGTCGGAACCTGAGAGAGACAAAAACAAAGGGAAAAAGTAAAATTAGGAAATATTTGACTAACGTTCAATAATGTAGTTAAAAATAAATCTAAAAGCTAGATTCCCCGGCAGCGGCGCCAAAATTTGATACGTTCAAATTACACCTCCCTAAAGAAGTATAAGCGATCGTTATCAAGTAAAGAACCCACCTTATAGGTTTGGGTCGATCCCAAGAGGAAAATGGTTTAGAATTTATTTTAACCAACAATTATATTCAATTAGCCAAAATACTTCCGGAAACAAGAAATAAAAAAGGGGGGGAATTTGTGAAATAAATTGTACGAATTCAGTAAGTAATCAATAATCAAAAGTCAATTTCGGTTGTTATCAAGATGAGAAAATTAACTAGGGTAAATGCGTTCCCCACAAGCTCATAACTCAGTAATCCTAGTAATCGCAATCCTTTCCTAGTGTGTTACATGCAAAGTGATAAGTTAGGTATCTCTAAATCCTTGATCTGGTATCTAGAGAATTTCCCCCCGCACCTTCATCCGACTACGTGTGTATAATTTACTAACCCTTACCTTTACCTCATATTAGACATCATAATCGATGTTTGGCTTAGTTATTACTTCGCACCAATGGACAGTAGCCTATTAGATAGTATCACACTGAATCTATGTTGATAATTCTTTTCTTGTTGATTACCTTCTTGATCCGGCAAGTACCAACAAGGCGAGTTCTAACGCGTGAACTCGTTAAAAAGACTTTTAAACAAAAGAATTATCAATGCATGCAAAACACTATTCAAGAATTACTTATTTACTATTCATACTTTGTTAATCACTCATGGTTCCCACATCCCTAGTTGTGGATTTAGTTACCCATACTAGCAAGAACACAATTCATAATATTAGATGAATAAATTATGAACTTACGTAACGAGAATAATAAATCCAAAATTTTAACTTGAATTGAAAAGCCAAAATCTTCAAAACGAATGTAGGAAATCAATAATTGCTAGGGTTGCAACTTAATCTCCAAAGTCACAAAGTAAAAATAGAATAATAATGTCTAACCCCCAAAAACGAGGTTTACATGTCCTATTTATAGAAAACAAATCCTAAATTAAAAGGGAAACAAATTAAGGAAAGTTTGTTCAGGTACGCGTCTTCAATCCACGAGACTGACTTACGGACCGTCGATGGATCTACGGTCCGTAAGTCCCTTTTACGGATCAACAGTACGGTCCGTATATCAATTTACGGACCGTCAATGGACACCGTGGTTCCACACTTGGTCAGATTTCCCTGATTTGTCCTCAATACTATGCCTGCTGATCTACGGTCATCACCTACGGACCGTGAATGGACCTACGGTCCGTAGATCACCTCCGTGAATGCCCTGTTTTTGCATTTCTTGCAATTGTCTCTATACTTCCGCGCCTGAACACCTATCCTACAAAATATGATAAAAACACATAAAAACCAATATAAAAAGGCCCTAGACACACACAACTTGTAAGTGAAATGTATTAGAAATACCGTAAACTCACGGTATATCAGACAACTATGACGCTTGAGAAACAAAATATATTGGGGCAGTTTGTCAGGTTGATTCCTCCCAGGTTCACCGGTGTTGTAGGCGAGGTTGCCATGAGTATCTAGATAGGTGCCAGGAGAGTTTTCATAACCTTGGGTAAGTGGAGTCCCATGTGGTTGATTACACTACTTTCTAGCTAGAGGGGCTAGTGAAGTAGTGGTGGAGGTCCTACTTCGATTGAATACTAATTGGGTCACCATTAATGACTTGGGCTTAAATCGGTGAGTCTTGCTTAAAAAAGTATGTACTGCGTAGCTTGAGGAAATGGTTGCGGGATGAGTTCTTAGACCGTACTAAGAGATCACTTTCATTGCACAATACGAGGCATGGTTCCATAAGTTGGCGAGACATGAGGCTATGCTTATGCCAAAAGAGCATGAGAGAGTTCATATGTTTGTTAGTGGGCTATCATTTCCACTTAGATTGGCGATAGAGTAGATAGTGGTGTCGGGTTGTTCTTTACTACAGATAGTTGATCATGCACTCACCACTGATGGGATCCGTTGTAAGGCCTATGGAGGCAGTGACAAGAGTGTCACAACCTAGGGGTACCTCTAGATGTAAGATGGCGTATAGAACCCCAAAAGACTCCATACAAGCCACTTAACTTTCATAACATAAAAAATAGAACAATATGAGTAAAACAATAGTTCAAGTCCAAAACATTTTATAAAACAAAGCAGAAGTCTAATACACTTGTCTTATCATAGCCATCTAATACAATAAAATGAAATTGGGCCTAGCCTATACATCATGTCCAAAAGAGAAATACATGAAAAGGAAGTGAAAAAATAAAACTCCGTCCACGAAGCATGAGGACTCACCATAGCTCAGAAATATCGATTTCAACCACTAGCCATGAAACTAAGTACCCTGACTGTAGGACCCTACATTTGGTGAAATGTAGGCAAGAGTATGCATAAGTACAAAACAATGTACCAAGTATGATAGCCATGCATAAAACATTTAAATCATGCAAAAAGGGACATTTAATTTCATGACATGCAATTGACTAAGCTAAAACATGATATAAAAGAGTTATAAAACATAAGTCATAAAATCATAGTCAATGCAAGCTAAGTTCATCTTTAAAACCTTTGAACTCATATGTAATGCTTCTTGAAGTAACCTTAGTTCGTTATTACTTGAGGGGAATTAACCTTAACTGTCATAGAGACGATGTGAGCTATAATATGATCCCATGGTGTCTCCCACATCGAAAACGGTTGTCCTACTTGCCAAGGTAGAACCATGAACTTCTAGCTTAAGTAGATCCACTAGCTAATCAACCTATGGGGGAACAAGTTAAGGGATAAATAGATTGCTACTAGAAATCCGTCCTCTACTTAAGGGAGAGATTCCATCTCATGAGATTGCTTCTAGAAACCCGACCTCTACTAACGGGAGAACTTCTATCTCATTATCAATATCCACTCGATGCGAAGTATAAATCCCACGGAATATTAATTTCTTACTTGACTTTATTAATCATGGAAAGGTGCCCTTGGACAACCAAACAAAGCTAGTTCATTAGGATAACTCTTATTCTTTGATTCAATTAGGCGAGAAAGCCTTTCAACCTAAGAATCCTTTGTATATGAGAAAACCTTTCACATCATGCTAGTATGTATTTATGAGAATATCCTTTCACAATACATCATCATAATTGGTACTTTACTCTCAAGGTACCCTTAAAACATTTGCATTGATTTCATAAAAATAATGCATAAGTCCATAATTTACCTCTTGAGGCTCAAAACCACTTTCAATCATCAATGCATAGAAAACATGGGTTAGATATGGATTTCATCATAAATACATGCAAAGCTTAAAATACATGCTTAATTTCATAAAACTTTTCCTTGCAGATCAAAATCCCACATCATATGATTCATAACTTGAAAACTCGAAGATTACATGGATTCATGAGGAAATCATCATAAAATCATCATATTTCATCAATTAATGCATAAGAGATCATAATTCAATCATTTATATTAATAATGGAGAGAACACATTATAGTTGAAGAAAATCCTAACTCAATTGGGGAATTCTACCTTTGAAATAGAGGAATTTGGGAACTTCATGAATTGAAGAAATCCATGGATGAAAACTACCGTACCTTGAATCCAAAAACTATCCTTCAATGGATGAATTGAAACCTTGACTTGAAACCCTTGATGAATGCTTCTTCTTCATCAAGTTTCTAGAGAGAGAATTATTTAAGAGTTTTTCTTTTTGGTGAGTTTAGAGAGAATTATTTCTATTGGGAAATTTGGGGGTAAAAAGCTTATATAAGGGTCTTAATAAAGGGTAAAACAGCGTAGTATAAGAACTATTTAATTAGGAAGAGACCCAACTTCCCCTGAACTAACTGTCAGCTGACCACCGACGGACCCAGTCGATAGACAGTGGTCTGACCCACGGCCCGTCCTGGTGGACCGTGGTTAATGATCAGAGACCTTTGGCTTGACCTAAGGTTGCTGGACCACGGACCGTGGACCCACCTACGGTCCGTAGGTCCAGTCATTGTCCTACCCTAGATATTTTCTTAATGGCCAATCAATGGACTCACATAAGGTCCGTGGTCCAACCCACGGTCCCTGATTGGCCAACGTGGATGGCACCTGGAAATGCTGAAATCTAATATGGTGCCCTCTTTTGGATTCAAAGTGTTACAATATCTTCCCCTTGGGACCATTCGTCCTCGAATGAGACTTAAACTGGTTCTAAAAGAGCAGGAAAGGAACTAACAACCCAACCTACAATGCAATGCATACAACCAAGGAGGAACTATCGACTCCAAGCTAGGACGTTCTCAAAACATCAAAAGAGGGGTGAAACTAACTCTATTAACCCATTATGCATGCAATGAACAGAAACAAGGAGGAAACATCAACTCCAAGCTAATCATACTCAAATGCATCATATAAGGAAGTAGGAACTACATCTAGCAACCCAATATGCATGCAATTTGAAAATTTCTCATGTTCAAGGAGGAACAACCTTTTCCAAGTTAAAAGCATGCTCGACACAATCTCATGGATCTCATATGCAATTCAATATAAAAAAGCATAGATAAAGCATGTTCATCAATTCATCTCATTAAGTCTATAGGTAACTCATAGACAATGCACAACAACATGGGGAAAGTCAATCATGTAAACTCATTTTATTTCAAAACACAAGTTTTCATGAACATGCATCACATAAGGAAATCATGGAAACACATAAAACACATGACTCCCAAAATAAAAGACAACCAAGGGGAACTCATTACCTCAACCTAGAATAGGAGTAGAAGGAAAAAGATAAGGATATTGGGACATCATATCGGCCTCCCAAGTAGCACCCTCAACTAACTGATTCCTCCACAACACTTTTACCAAACCTCATTACACCCTTCATGGGTGAGATTTGTAAGTAAACCCAATCGTTAACATCAAATTCTAGATCCCTTCTTCTTACATCGGCATAAGACTTTTGCCGACTTTGAGCCATTTTCAAATTTTCCCTTATAAGCCAAATTTTCTCCATGGCCTCTTGTACCAATTTGCGACCTTATACAACAACTTCACCCACCTCAAACCAACCTATAGGAGATCTACACCTCCTACCATATAAGGCCTCAAATGGAGCCATATCAATACTCGAGTGATAACTGTTATTGTAAGCAAAATCAATCAATGGCAAATGGTCATCCCAATTACCCTTAAAATTGATTACACAAGCCCTTAACATTTCTTACAATGTTTGGATAGTACGCTCCGCTTGCCTATTGGTTTGGGGATGAAAAGCCATGCTAAGCTTAACCGTAGTGCCAAGACCCTATTGGAATGACTTCCAAAACTAAGAAGTAAATCGGGCACCACAATTAGATATAATGGACAAAGGCACTCCATGTAACCTTACCATTTCTCTCAAGTACAACTTGGCATAGTCCTCTACCGAATAGAAAACCTTGATGGGAAGGAACTGAGCAGATTTCATCATCCGATCTACTATCACCCAAATCGAATCACGTGACACCGGGTGTGAGGCAAACCAACCATAAAGTCCATATTCACATCTTCCCACTTCCAAGTAGGAATGCTAATGTCTTGGGATAAACCTTCTGGTTTCTAATGCTCATATTTAAGTTGTTGACAATTAGGACACTGAGACATAAATCCCACAAAATCCCTCTTTATCCCACTCCACCAATAGACTTCCCATAAATCATGGTACATCTTGGTGGTTGCCGGGTGAATGGAATACCGCAAACTATGGGCTTTTGCTAAAATGTGTTCCATCAATTCATCCACATTTGGATACATAAACGACCTTGGTATCTAAGTACACCATCTCCCCCTTGGGAGAAAGCCTTAACGAATTTCTTAAGCACCGCCTCTTTCAATTCTACCTAAATTGGATCAAGACCTTACTTGGCTTTCACATCCATCAAAAAAGATGATTCGGTACCATTGTGAACTATAACACCACCCTTGGTGGAGTCCACTAGTTGAACACATAATCGAGCCAATCTATGAACATCTCGAACCAACTCTTTTTTTCCTTCTTCAATATGAGCAACACTACCCATAGATAACCGACTAAGAGCATCCACTACCACATTAGCTTTACCGGGGTGATAAAGGACACTCATGTCATAATCCTTCAATAACTCAAGCCACCTTCTTTGGTGAAAATTTAGATTTTTCTGATTGAACACATATTGCAAACTCTTGTGGTCAGTAAACACATCTACATACACTTCATACAAGTAGTGTCTCCAAATCTTTAAGGCAAAAACGACCGCCTCTAACTCAAGGTCGTGAGTAGGATAATTCTTCTCATGTATCTAAAGTTTCCTTGAGGTATAGACTATAACTTTCCCATTTTGCATAAGCGTACACCCTAGCCCGATTCTAGAGGCATCATAATAAACAACAAAACCATTCATCCCTTCCGGTAAGGTCAACACTAGAGCGGAAGTAAGGCTATCTTTCAACTCTTGAAAACTCTTCTCACATAATTTAGACCATACGAATATAATCTTCTTTTGAGTCAAAGTCCTCAAAGGAGAGGCAATTGAAGAGAATCCCTCAACAAACCTTCTATAATAACCGGCCAAACCCAAGAAACTTCTAATATACAAAGGACTTAAAGGTCTAGAAAAACTCTTGACCTCATCCGTCTTCTTAGGATCTACCTCAATACCCTTACTCGAAACAACATGACCAAGGAAAGCTACAGACCTTAACCAAAATTCGCATTTGCTAAACTTTGCAAACAGTTGTTGGTCCTTAAGAATTTGCAACACAATCCTCAAATGATCAATATGCTCATCCTTATTCCTTGAGTAGATTAAAATATCATCAATGAACACAATCACAAACATGTCAAGGTATTGTCTAAACATTCTATTCATGAAATCCATAAATGCAGCCAGAGCATTAGTCAACCCAAAAAACATTACTAAAAGCTCATAATGACCATACCGAGTTCGAAAAGCCATCTTTGGAATGTCATCATCTTTCACCCTAAATTGGTGATAACCCGATCGGAGATCAATCTTAGAGAAATAACTTGATCCTTCAAGTTGGTCAAACAAATCATATATCCTTGGGTGAGGATACTTATTCATAATGGTTACACTGTTCAACTGTCGATAATTGATACATATACGAAGCGAACCATCCTTCTTTCTAACGAATAAAACTAGAGCACCCCATGGAGAGATACTCGTTCATATGAAACCCTTATCCAACAAATATGTCAACTCCTTAAGTTATGCCGGAGCCATACAATAAGTATGAATAGAAATAGGTTGCGTATCTGGGAGAAGGTCAATATCGAATTCTATTTCCTACTCAGGAGAAATACCGGGTAAGTCACCTAGGAACACTTACGAAAACTCATTTACAACAGGGACCAACTCAAGAGAAAAGGTTTCGGAATCTACATCCCTCACCCTTACTAAATGGTAAAAGAAACCCTTAGAAATTATGTTTTTAGCTTTAAGATAAGAAACAAACTGGCCCTTAGGCATCAAATTTCCACTCTTCCACTCTAGGATAGGCACATTCAGGAATTGAAACTTGACTACATGAGTTCTACAATCGATAGAAGCATAACATGAGTGCAGCCAATCCATACCAAGAATCACATTAAAGTCTAACATATCAAGCTCTTCCAAGAAAATAAGAGTAATTATATGGGACAAGGAACCGAGACACTTTTTATAGACCCTCTTAGCCACAATAGAATCATCGAAAGGAGTAGAGATAGAAAAATGTTCTAACAATACATCCGGAAGAATATCAAGCATCAAGTTGGAAAATTTTCAAACATACTAGAAACCACACCGGGAGAACCCTCTTGTTCACCACGAGTATGAAGTGCATAGAAACAATTTTGCTTAGGAGCATTGGAACCCGCCTCACTAGTAATAGCTTGCTTTCCCTCTCTTCCTTTAGCCGTAAGCATATGACAATCCCTCATTTTGTGCCCACTCTTACCACAAATAAAGAAACTATCTGTGTCGTCTAGGCACTTACCCTCGTGCTTCCGTCCACAGTTAGTGCAATTAGACCTAGGCAATGAAGATCCACTACTATACCTCCTTGAGGCTTAGGGTTAGAAACCCTATCTTGGTTAAACTTAAGAGGAGCATTGGAGGAACCTTGACCGGCAAACCTTTGTCAAAATCTAGGACGACCTTGTCCATCGTACCCTGCATTAGTGAAATTACCATTATCAGTCTTAGCCCTTTTTGCCTCCCTAGACTTGTCCTTAAGTTTCTCCTCCTCAATTTATTGTGCATCGACCATGAGAAGAGAGATGTCCATGTCATTAATGAACATAGCAGTTCAACACTCTTTAACCACCATTTCAGACACACCCAAAACAAACTTACTCATCGTAGCCCTTGAATCGGCAACAATTGATGGACCATACTTACACAATTGGGTGAACTTTAGAGCATATTCCCTCACACTCATACTTTCTGGTCGAAGGTGAATAAATTCAAGCACCTTGGCTTCCCTCATCTCAAGAGGAAAGAAACTATCAAGAAAAATGGCCTTAAGCTTCTCCCAATCAAGAGGACCCACATCTTCTGGTCTCCTTCTTTCCATTGGTTATACCATATTTGAGCCACACCCTTTAGTTGATAAACGACCAACTCCGCCTTTTCCACCGGCGTAACTCCCATGATCATCAACACCTTATAGACCTCATCAATAAACTTTTGAGGATCTTTCTCAACTTTGGAACCATGAAACTCCAAAGGATTCATTCATGTGAAGTCCCTTACTCTTGAAGTCGTCATGCCCCCATTTATGTTCATAAGAACTACAACCTCCACATTGGCTTGGGCCGTCACAGCTTTAGCCAACATTTGAAACGTAGCCCTAAACGTCACATTAGACACTTGATCGGCCAAAAGATTGACCAAAACTTGAGAAGCTTTAGGAGAAGCTTCTTGTTCTGCAATCTCCCTCACCTTCTTTCTAGTATAAGCTCTTCGTGAAGCCATGTCCTATAGAGCATCGAATAAGGATTAGGAGAGAGACCTTATAGAGTTGAACTCTATCGCACGACTTAAGAGTAATGAAAGAAGTGAAGTTTCAAAATCATCTTGTAGCCTCTTATTCATAAATGTGGCACACTTCATAGTTATGAACAAGTCTCTACTAGATGTGGATTATGAGACATCCTAGGACCTTTCTAAACCTTATGCCCTGATACCAAGTTTGTCACGACCTAGGGGTACCCCCTATATGTAACATGGTGTATAGAACCCCATGGAACTCCATACAAGCCACACAGCTCTCATAACATAAGTGTCATGCCCTGAGCCTACACCCTGGGCGGGACTGGCACTCAAGAACCATTGATGGCCCCAAGTAAACCCTTGGACTGACTTACTTACTCAGCGGAAGACTTTAAGCATTAAGAAAAGAAATCAAATGCAAGATGACTCAATTGTCTCAAACTAAAATCACAATGTTTTAGAAATAAACATTTAACTTAGCCAAAGTGGCAACTCAAATTTGAACATAAGCCAATAGCAGGGTAAAGACAAATTAACTAACTGATTGTCTATCTATGAAGCTTCTAAAATTGAGATGGATGTCAAGACAAGACCCACGACATCCTAATGAACTAAAATAGTGAAAGCAACAAGAGGGATCCTCCGGAAGCAAGGAGACTCACCAACAAACTCTGGAGCTCACTAGAATCAATGATGCAATGGATGTTGATCCTGGTTACCTGTGTCTGCTTCAAAAGAAGATGCTAGCCAAATGGCATCACTACATTGAATGTATGAGTATGCGAGGGGAATTCTAAAACAAGACATAAGCTTGAAAGGAATTGAAGAACTTACCTGGCTCAACTCAGCTGAACTGATGTCAATATAAAGTAGTGTAAACTAATGCAGTATAAAGAAAACCTTTAAAACATGATTTTCAACTCTGTTTATTTAGAAATACAATAATGTATGTATGCAAATATATAATATGAACTATGTTTGTATATGAAAATACAAATATTTATGATGTATATTAAAATATAAAATATTGTTGTGGGAGTTTCTCTAACCGACAACCATCACTTAAGAGCTATCGTGATGATACAACATTTTCCCTCACGCTTCAAAGGTCGTCCTATACCTTGGTGGAGTATAGAACCTGAACTACTAAGTGGATCCACTAGTGTATGCTAAAAAGCACTAAGAAATCATCTAAAAAGTATGACCCTTTTCTACTCATGGTGGCTACATGGTTTATGGGGGCTGTGAGTTGTCCGAACTGTCCCCCATATTGATGCTCAATACTACTCCCAAAATATGATACTAGCTCTTATGTTTTAAAAAAAACATACTTTTTTCTGTGATTTGAGAAAATTGCTCAAAAACTTAGCTCAAAGGCTCTTCTTGGAAATCAAAGTTTCCTCTCTTTCTTAATTGTGAAAGCATTTACTCTTTAACTGAAAAATTAGCTCAAAGGCTCTTTACTGAAAAACTAGCTCAAAGGATCTTTACTTAAAAACTAGCTTAAAAGATCTTTTGGAAATCAAGGTTTCCTTTATTTTTTAAATGTGAAAACATTTTACTCTTTGGGAATACATTGTCCCGAGATACTATTTTGAAGAAATGAACTTCAAACTTTACTCGTTACTCAACTCAAAACTCAAGTCTTAAAACAAAGTTAAAATTTTGTAAAAGACTCTAGGAAGACTCTATGAACTTCTCTTGACTTGACTCTTAACTTGACTCTGAACTTATCTGGACTTGACTCTCAACTAATCCTTAAATTGAATTATAGATTCAAGGATTGTGATTTGTGATAAGAAATATCTCATAATGTTTAGGAGTGTTTTTAGATAGTTAAACATGAGAAAAGATCAAGAAATCATTATTTGGAAGCAAGTACGCGACGCGGAGATGCATTTAATTATTTGATCGCAAAATAAATTTTGAGGAAGAACGGTCCGTGACCACTCCGCGACGCGAAGAAACTTTCGTGAACTCATGGGACAGGTCTGCGACATTGATTAGGGCACCAGATTTGCCCGACTTTTTCCTTTTTCATTTTCCATCCCCAATTCGCCTAAATTCGATTATTTTTCTCAATATCTCTTTAGATTCAGGTACCCACAACATATACACAAGAATCTAACTCAAACAACTCTAATAATCGACTCTACAGTCTCCAAAAACTCCTCAATCTCATCCCAATTCAAGAACGAAAGCAATTCAAGAATACAACTCAAGAACATCAAAGTCTCAATCATTTAGGACGAAAATCATACTGAAATAAACATGTTTGGCGTGTGGGTGAATGAACTCAATGCTATGTGAACTCACATACCTCATTGGGATCACCCCTTGACGAAATCCACGATCAAACTTGAACAATCTTGACGAATCTTGCTTCTTCTCCTCTTTTCTCCTCTTCTTTTCTCTTCTCTCAAAACCCTAACTCTTTTGGGAAAAGCGTAAACTGAAAAAGTTCAGTCTACACCCCAATTAAAGTCCTAAAAACGAATTAAAATAATTGGGAAAGGAAAAGACTAAAATTCCCTTCTAAAATCCAGATTGGACTTCCCTTATTTGAACATCCCAACTTCCAATAGACACAACTCAATCATACGAACTTGGAATCGCGCAAACTCGGCGGCATTGGAAAGATTATTCCAAGATATTTCCTACGATATCTTGAAACACACCTAACTCTTCCTGATCTAGGAGTTATGGTCATTTGAAGTTGACCAAAAATCCAACTTAACATACGTAACAAATTTTCCAGATTTTTATATTCTTTCAAAAAATGACTATTTCCACTTTTTAACTTCTTTCTAGTTACGGGGTGTTACAATATCTCCCCCTTAGGAACATTGGTCCTCGAAAGAGATTACTCTTAGTAGGCAAATGGTGTAATATCTAACATTCAGTTTAAACACCCAATAAGCAATGCGATTACAACATGCTAATTTATAAATGAAAGAGTACTAAAAAGAGAATTAGTACCTTGGTCAAGAATTTCTCCGGTGTCAAAGAGATGTGGATATCTCTTCTTCATATCTTCCTCATTTTCCCAAGTAGCTTCCTCAACAAATTGGTTCCTCCAAAGGACTTTGACTGATTCTACTTCCTTAGTCCTCAACTTGTGAACTTGGCGATCTAGAATCTGAACCGTAATCTCTTCATAAGATAAGCTATCCTTGATCCCAATAGCTTGAGTTGGTATAATCAATGAACCATTGCCCATGCACTTCTTCAACATGGAGATGTGGAATACTGAATGAACTGCAACTAACTCTTGTGGTAGCTCCAACTCATAAGCTACATTACCTACCCTTTTTGATATTTTGTAAGGGCCAATATACCGGGGACTAAGCTTCCCCTTCTTACCAAATCTCATAACAGCTTTCATGGGTGAAACTTTTAAGTACACCCAATTATCTACTTCAAACTCTAACTCCCTTCTCCTAACATCAATGTAGGATTTCTGACGACTCTGCGCCATTTTCAACCTCTCTTGAATCACTTTCACCTTCTCCATAGCTTGATGAACTAAATCTAGTCCTATCAACCCTGCTTCACCAACTTCAAACTATACAATAGGAGATCTGCATCTATTCCCATAAAGAGCTTCATAAGGAGCCATTTGAATGCTAGAGTGGTAACTGTTGTTATAAGAGAACTTGATGAGAAGTAGGTGATCATCCCAATTACCTTTGAAATCAATCACACAAGCCCTCAAAATATCCTCTAAGGTCTAAATAGTGCACTCTTCTTGCCCATCTGTCTAAGGATGAAAGGCAGTACTTAAGTTCACTGTTGAATCCAATCCTTTCTGGAATGACTTCTAAAATTGTGCAGTAAATTATGAACCTCTATCTGATATAATTGAAACAGGGACTCGATGAAGTCTTACTACCTCTTGAATATATAACCTAGCATAATCCTCTGGTGAATAGGTAGTCTTTACTCGCAAAAAGTGGGCTGATTTTGTCATTCTATCAACAATCACCCAAATCGAATCATGCTGCCTGCGAGACCTTGGTAAACCTGTGATGAAATCCATATTAATCATCTCCCACTTCCATTCTGGAAGTTCTATATTCTAAGCCATATCACCGGGCATTTGGTGCTGTTCTTTAACTTGTTGGCAATTCGGACACTTAGCAACAAAATCTGCAATGCCCTTCTTCATACTACTCCACCAATAGACCTCTCTCAAATCGCGATACATCTTTGTGGAACCTGGATGAATGGAATATCTGGAGTTATGAGCTTCCTTCATGATCCTCTCTTGGAGTTCATCCACCCTTGGTACATACAATCTACCTTGATACCTCAATACACCATCTCCCCCTTGTTCAAAAGCCATTACTTTTTGCTTATAAACATTTGCCTTTAATTCAAGCAAAATGGGATCTTGGTCTTGCTTTTCTTTTACTTCTGACAATAATGATGACTCAGCTGCATTCATCACCACTACTCCTCTTTCTGTGGAATCCATCAGTCAGACTCCCAAGCGTGCAAGTCTATGTACACCTTTTGTAAACTCTCTCTTTTCTTCCTCAACATGGGCGGTACTACCCATAGACAACCTGCTTAAAGCATCAGCAACAACATTAGCCTTACCTGGGTGGTAAAGAATACTCATGTCATAATCCTTGAGTAATTCTAACTGAATCCTTTGTTTGAGATTAAGCTCTTTCTGAGTAAACACATACTGAAAGCTCTTGTGATCGGTGAACACATCCACATGAACACCATAAAGATAATGGCGCCATATTTTCAAAGAAAATAGTACAGCAGTCAACTCTAGATCATGGATTAGGTAATTCTTCTCATGAACTTTCAATTGTCTAGAGGCATAAGCTACAACTTTGCCATTATACATTAACACACAACCCAAACCAACTCTAGACGCATCACAATAAACAATAAAGCCTTGTGTGCCTTCTAGTAAGGTCAATACTGGGGCAGTAGTCAACCTCCTTTCCAATTCCTAAAAGCTTTTCTCACAAGCTTCAGACCATTGGAATTTCACTGTTTTCTGAGTTAACTTGGTCAAAGGGGAAGAAATAGGCGAGGACCCCTCTATGAATCTTCTATAATAGCCAGCCAAACCTAAGAAAATCCTAATATCAGTTGGAGATGTGGGTCTAGGCCAATTTTGCACTGCCTCAATTTTCTGAGTATCAACTTTCATTCCATCTCCAGACACAATGTGGCCTAAGAATGCCACAGACTCAACCCAAAACTCACACTTAGAGAACTTGGGATACAACTCTCTATCTTTTAGAGTCTAGAGAGTTATTCTGAGATGACTAGCATGATCTTTTTCATTCCTTGAATAGATTAGTATGTCATTAATGAAGATGATAACAAACATATCTAAATAACGTTTGACAACTCTATTCATAAGGTCCATGAATGTTGCAGGTGCATTGGTCAAACCAAAGGACATGACCAGAAACTCCTAATGACCATAACAGGTTCTGAAAGTTATCTTTGGAATACCATATTCCCTTACTCTTAACTGATGGTAGCCAGATCTGAGGTCTATCTTAGAAGAACAGTTGGCACCCTGAAGCTGATCGAAAAGGTCATCAATTCTCGAAAGAGGGTACTTGTTCTTGATGATAACCCTGTTCAACTGACGGTATTCTCTACACATCCTAAGGGAACCATCTTTCTTTCTCACAAATAAGACCGAAGCACTCCAAGGTGAGACACTTGGTCGAATAAAGCCCTTATCAAGGAGATCTTTCAATTGTTCTTTAAGCTCTCTCAACTATGTTGGAGCCATTCTATATGGCAGAATAGATATAGGACGAGTGTCTGGAAGAACATCTACATTGAAGTCTATATCTCTCTCTCGAGGGACTCCGAGAAGATCATCTGGAAAGACTTCTAGAAACTCTCTTACTACTGAAACTGACTGAATATGAGGTATCTCAACACTGGAGTCATTAACTCATACTAAATGATAGACACACCACTTAGAAACTAACTTCCTTGCCTTAAGATACGAAATAAAATGCCCTTACGCATTGTTGAACTGCTTTTCCAGCCTAAGACTGGCTCATTTGGAAACTAAAACTTGGCAACTCCAGTTCTAAAATCCACTGAAGCATAACAAGCATGAAGCCAGTCCATACCAAGAATGACATCAAAATCTACCATATCTAACACAATTAAATCAGCCATGGCACTACTGTGATTGACGGAAATGGGACAATTACGATAGACTCACCAACAAGTGTAGAAACACTGAAGAGTTCACTAAGTTGCTCAGGAAGAACATCGAAATTCATAGCAACATATGGAGTTACAAAGGATAAACTCACTCCTGGATCTAGCAAAGCATAATTATTAAAGTTAAAGACTTGGATCATTCCAATGACAACATCTGGCGAATCTTCTTACTCTTGGCGACTATTGATAGCATATAAGCAGTTTGTTCCTCCGCCAGTACTGGAAGTAACCCCTCTAGGGTTGCCCTGTCTGGTGGGGCAACTAAAGAAAACTGGGCTTTATTGCCTCTATTACCGTTACCTGCTTGTTCTTTGGACATTTTTCCATGAAATGACTATTCTGGCCACACTTGAAACAACCAGTGGAGCCATCATGACACACCCCTGAGTGGCTCCTACCACACTTAGCACATGCAGGAGTCTTAGTACCCCCTTGTGCCTTACTACCTTGCGAATGCACAAGTCTAGCTCTGAAGTTTTTAGAATTCTAACTATTGTGCTCACATTTATTCCTTGGTGCAGGTGCACTAGCAGATGATGGAGAAGGTCATTTCTAATTATGTTGGAAACAAGACAGGTTTGCATTACTCTTTTGCTGCCCGGATTCATTCCCTAATGTCTTAAGTCTCTTGTTTATCAACTCTTCCCTAACCCTTAACTTGTCCTCCTCAACTTGTTACACATGGATCATCAGCCTTCTATGCCCATGTCACCTATTAGCATGTCGGTCTTACATTCCTTATCTGACAGACGAGGCAACCCAACAACGAATAAACTCATCTTGCTCCTCATGTCGGCAACCCTCTCTTTGCTTCTCTTAGCTCACGAGGAAAGAAAAGCCCTATAAAAGCACTCTCAAAACAATCCAACTCACAATCGGTTATGTGCAAGCACGAGTTAGAAAGAAACTTTTTAGAGATAAAACTCTAACGCACAATGTGCTCCTAAATGTTACAGCCTTCTAATTACAGATGTGGTGTGCTTCACACCGATAACTAGGAATCTACAGACACGGCTTCATAGACTCCGTATGACTCATAACTCTATGCTCTGATACCAAGTTTGTCATGCCTCGCGCCTACACCCTGGGTGGGATTGGCACTTGAGAATCACTTCTGGCCCCAAGCAAACCCTTAGCCTGACTTACTTACTCAGCAGAAGACTTTAAGAATTAAGAAAATAACTCAAATGCAAGATGACTCAACTGTCTCTAACTAAACTCATAATGTTTTAGAAATAAACATTTAACTAAGCCAAAGTGGCAACTCAAATCTGAACATAAGCCAATAACAAGGTAAAGACAAATGAACTTACTGACTGTCTATCTATAAAGCCTCTAAAACTAAGATGGAAACCCACGTCATCCTAATGAACTAAAATACTGAAAGCAATAAAAGGGAACCTCCGGAAGCAAGGAGGCTCACCAACAAACTTCGGAGCTCACTAGAATCAACGATCCGCTGGATGCTGATCCTGGTTACGTGTGTCTGTATCATAAGAAGATGCCGGCCGAATGGCATCAGTACATTGAATGTACGAGTATGCAAGGGGAATTCAAAAAAGGCATAAGCTTGAAAAGAACTGAAGAACTTACCTGGCTCAACTCAACTGAACTGATTTTAATATAAAGTAATGTAAATAAATGCAGTATAAAAAAAAGCTTCAAAACATAGTTTTCAACTCTGTGTATTTAGAAATACAATAATAACTTTGTATGTATGCAAGGATACAATATGAACTCTGTTTGTATATGAAAATACAAATATTTCTGATGTATGTAAAAATACAAAATACTGTTGTGGGAGTTTCTCCAACCGACAACCATCTCTTAAGAGCTGTCGTGATGATACATTATTTTGCCTCACGCTGCCAGGGCCATCCTATACCTTGCCGGGGATATAAAACCTGAACTACTAAGTGGTTCAAACACGAGCAAGTAGAAAATAACAAGTTCAAACTTTTATACTTACGACGAATGATTCAAATTTTAAGAGTAGAGTTGCGAGGTGCTACAAAATGATTCATGTTTTAGCTTAGCAATTTTTGGGGTGTTACAATTATGTTTACATATGCATCCTTTCAATTATGATTTTGATAAGCATGGTCTCAGATATACAATTTTTTTGAGAAATGTTTATTTATGATCTTTCACTACATTGTTCCTCATGTGATATTTACATATAATTGAAAGATTAATTATGTAACACCCCGTAATTTAGTGACTTGAACTAGTGAGTTCTATAGCTTTTCGTAATAGTTTTAGAGTTTCGTATGAGGGTTAAAACTTGTAAAAATGGTTCCCGTACTTAGAATAGGGGTTTTAGGGGTTAAACGTCCGGGTACAACTCCCCAAGGACCAACCAAAGGGTTCCTTGAGGAGGACCCCAAAACAGTCCCTAAATTTGGAAAAATTGTGTGACCTACGGCCAGTAGACCAAACCACGCCCCGTAGGTCATGGGCGTAGGTCAAGGCCTACCATGACAAGCCTCAGGTGTAAACCACGAGACCACATGACAGCCCGTCAACCTATCCACGGTCCATTGATGGATGATCCGTTGATGCTGCCAGGTTTTGACATGTTAGTTTTAAGTTGGAGGTTTGGGAATTAACTTAGTTAATAATCGGGGGATTAGGGAGGTCGGTTAGTTAGTTAATTTACCTCCAATATAAGTTTAATATTCCCCTAAACTAACTAATTAATTCATTCATCTTAGATCTCCCAAATTAATCTCCAAATATTCCCTCTCTAGAAGTGAAGAAGAAGAAGAAGAGGGCAGTGTTTCTCCATTGATTCAAGATTTATTTAGGGATTTGATTCAAGGTATGTTAATCTTATTCATCTATGGGTTCTTCCACCCATAGAGCCCCCATAGTTTCCCCAATTGTGAACTCAAAAACCCAATTTTAGCTATGGTTGTGGTTGCATTGTGGGTAGGGTTTAGGTGTGATTCCAATCTAGTGGATATCACCCAATTATGATTTATTTATCTTTAATTAATGATATTATGATGATTTCATGTGATTTCTATGGTAAACCCTAATCTAAACCGATGAATGTAATATTTGTGGGTTTATGCCATTAGAGGCAAAGTTAAAGGTTATTACGTGATCTTCCTAATTCAATGTTATGTGTAGTAATTGATCAAAGTTAGGATCAGATAATTATGAATTGAACTAGACTCTATTGTATATGATGAATCTTGACATGTAAAGTTAGAATTGAACCTTTATGATCAATTATGACTAGAATCATCTAGTAATGATGCATATGATTAGAATTCCTTGAAATCTAGGTATGAATGAAGGTTATAAGAAGTAAAGCTTGAATGTAAGGCTTGTAGTAATGAATGTTGATCACTATCATTTGAAGGTAAATCCAAAATGATTGAACTATAAATGTCAAGGCTTTGTGAGTAATGTCTATATGTGAGATTAGAAGATTAAAGTATAGAATTGTGATATAAGACCTATACCTACTTCGTTTACATTATGAAGGCTTAGATGCACAAACATATACACTCACTAGATCAATGATGATACCAATGTCTAATGTAGAATTCTATATATTGTTTTAGGTATGAATATGATATGACATGAAGGGTTCTCTCGTATAGAATGATTCTAGGTTGAAAGGTTTTCTCACCTAAAACAAATCTAAGTCTTAGAACTGTTAAATGCGATAAGGATTGTGGTGATTCCCCTAAATGACCTTTACATGATAGTAATGTATGGTGAATTCCCTTACTCCTAATTAATTAAGTGTGGGGGAGTGTGATGTGATTACCCTTTTTATGTGTGACTCCCAAGGCAAGAGGTGATTACCCATTAGACTTTATGTTGGTCATGTAGACTATTACCTATTCTCCTTCTATGGTGATGTGGAGGCAAATACCTACATTGCACACTAAAGTTGATATGGAGGCAAATACCTACATCACCTTAAACATGAATATGGAGGCGAATACCTATATTCTTCTAATAATGAACATTGGAGGCGAATACCTATGATTCATTGATAGGTATGACTAGAGGTGAATACCTTTGATTTTATGATTCCATGATATGTGTGGCTTGAGGTGACTTCTCTTGTCCTTCATGATGAACTAAACATTTATGCCTTCAGGTGAATTCCCCCTTGCATTTATGAACATGAGCATGACTAGTTTGGGATAGTAGGTCAAGTTACCACTCCACTTCAAGCATGACTAAGAGGTGATTACCCTTGTATTATGATGTTAAGAGATGATGAACATGAATGATAAACCTAAGTGTCTAACTTAGCATGGGTAGGATTGTGGGGTCTAGTTCATGCATGGCACAAGCTTGCCTTAAGGTGACTCATGAGATGTTTGCTCTTATGTGATGTATGTTTAGATAGGATTGTGCTATAGTTGCCTTCATTAACATGATATGTTTAACTAAGGTGATAGTTCCCTTTGTCCTTATGAAATAAATTGAGAATGAGACCAAAGTAGGGTAAATATTACTATGATGACTTCAAGGTTATGCTTAGTGTGAATGGTAGTAGGGGATGCGTTTCATACATTGTACAAGTGTGCTTTGAGGTTACTTAGGAGGATGGTTCTCTTATGGTAGAAAAGCTTAAAGACTTAGACCATGTATATAGACTATGATTAACATGACCAAAAAGGGATACTTGTCTTGGGTGGTATTATGAGATGATATTCATGCTTTGCACTTGTATTCTTTTGAGGTTACTTGAGAATGGTACTATTATGGTAAAGGTGACCAAGAGTCAATTATGCTTATGTGATGCCTATGATGAAGTCTTGGCTTATTATGATTATGATTTTTCTCCTATGCTCATTAACTATGTTTTATGTTGACTTGTGTTTTTATGATGCTTATATTGGAGATTATGCTATGACTATGTTATTATCTCTTATGCTTATGTCTTATGTTGACTAACCATTTTGAGATGCTCTTATTATGTTGTGATAGCTTTCATACTTGATACATTTTACGCATATTGCCTACATTCTAATCAAATGTAGGGTTTTGGAGATTGAGTTGGTTTAAGGCTAGGTTTCCAAAGGTGCAAGAAGAGTTGAAGAATTGGTGAGTCCTCATAGCTTCGAGGACAAACCCATGTTTTCCTTTATGTCATTTATTTATGTTTTAGACTTTGTATGGGCTGCATCCCAAGAGTTGTATTCAAGAGTTTAATATATGGTTTGAGACAAAGGTTTTAGTAAAAACTTTCTCTTGTTTTTATGAAACATGTTTTCGATTGTATGGTCTTAAAAAAGTTTTAAATTTTCCATACTTTTCTATTACCTATGTTATGATGCTAAGGGCTTGTATGAGACCCCTTCGGGGTCAAGTACATCATGTTATGCCTAGGGGATATCGTGACAACTTGGTTTAAGAGCCCTAAGGTTTAGAATGGTTCTAGGATTGTCTCAAACTACGTCTAGTATAGTCTTGTTCATAAATGTAAAGTGTGCCACATTTATGAATAAGAGGCTATTGGATGCTTAGGAAATCTCACTTCTTCATTCTCTAGGCCGTGCCCTAGAATTTGGCTTTAGTAGGCCCTTTTCTAATCCATGCCCTATGGATTTTTAGGGTATGGCTAATACGAGGGCTAATGCTGGGAGAAATGGGAAAGGTGATGAGGAGCAAGAATTTCCTCTCCAAGTTCCTCCACAAGCTCCTCCTTAAGTTCCTAATGATGAGGGGGCCAAGACCAATGTGGAGATAAGGTCGGCTCTCCAAACTTTGACCCATGTTTTAGCGACTCAAGTCACTAGGGATGCTAGAGTTCATGTGTACCCCAATGCAAGTACAACCGCTTCAAGGATTAGGGATTTCACAAGAATAAATCCCCCTACATTATATGGCTCTAAAATAGATGAGGACCCATAAGGCTTTATAGATGAAGTGTTTAAGGTGGTTGATGACATGGGAGTATCTTCTCAAGAAAAGGTGGGACTAGCCGCCTACCAATTGAAAGATGTGGCTCAAGTTTGGTATAAGCAATAGAAGGATGAGAGACCCGTAAGAGCGGGCCCGGTTGATTGGGAAGTGTTCAAGTCAGCCTTCCTTGATAGGTTTTCCCCCTAGAGTTGAGGGAACGAAAAATCCAAGAATTTATCAACCTTCGCCAAGGAGGTATGAGTGTGAAGGAGTATAGCCTTAAGTTCACCCAATTGTATAAGTTTTCTCCAACCTTAGAGGCGGACTCTAGGGCCAAGATGAACAAATTTGTTATAGGGATATCCGACTTGGTAGTTAATGAATGTCGTTCAGCAATGCTCATCCCAAGTATAGATATTTCACGTCTTATGGTTCATGTTGAACAAATTGAGGAACAAAAGCTCAAGCAAGGGAATAGGGAGGTAAAAAGGGCTAGGACCGATGATGGGGATTTCTCCAATGCTAGATTCGATGGTATGGTCAACCTAGAACCCAACAAAAACTTTACAACCAAAATAGGGTGTCTAACCCCAAGTCTCAAGATCATGGTAGTGATATTCTATTACCGGGATGTAGTAAGTGTAATAGGAGGCATGAGGGTGAATGCTTAGCGGGCTCTAATGTTTGTTTTGGTTGTGGTGAGTGCCACAAGATAAGACATTGTCCTAAGATTACTAGAAATGAAGAGGATAGTCGTCGTAGGTCCCAACCCTACCCTTCCTTCGGTCCACTTGGTTTGAGTGGCAAGGCTCCAAAGAAGAATAGATCTTAAACTCTCCAGTCTAGGGAAGATCAAGAGTGATCTCCTCATGTCCCTTCTAGTATGTGTTTTATGCTTTATTAAATTTCTGGATTTCTTGTCTTTTGTGACTTGTTATGTTGGACTTTAAAGTTATTGTAAGTATGCATGTTGTTTAGAAAAGGTTTTGTAGGCTTACTCCCAAGTGGAGGATAGTGTGCCTATCTAGTAGGGTTATTGTGTGCTTTATGTGTTACCATGATTTCCTTATATGCATGTTCATGAAAATGCTTAGGTCTTGTTAGAAATGACTTATATGCATTGTTTTTCTCATGTTGTAGTGCTTTGTATAGATTGGCATATAGGCTTCATGAGTTGATAGTGAGCATGCCCAAGTTGTGGAGTTGAATGATTTCCTCAATGAATGAATGCTTTCTGAGAAGTAATGTGCATTTTGGCTCCATGAGTATGTGATGAGCAATTTTTAGCTAGGAGATATTAGTTTCTCCTTTAAAAAGAGTAGATATAGAATTGATGAATATTTTAGTTGGTAGAAGTAGCCCTACTCCCTTATGTTGCATTGGATGAGTTTCGTTTTGAATTTGAAGTTTCCTTGCTTGGTTGTGTGCATATTACATGTAGTTCATGCATAATGGGCTTATAAGTTAGATTTTAGACTTTAAGAAGTGTTTAAAGTGCCATTTGAGGATGAATGTTAGAAAGTGGGGGATATTATAACACCCCGTAATTTAGTAAGTTGGACTAGTGAGTTCTAGAGCATTTCGTAAGAGTTTTGGAGTGTCGTATGAGGATTACAACTTGTAAAAATGGTTTCCGTACATATAATAGGGGTTTTAGGGGTTAAACGTCCGGGTATGACTCCCCAAGGACCAACCAAAGGGGTTTTTGAGGAAGACCCCAAAAAAGTCCCTAAATCTGGAAAAATTCTGTGACCTACGGATGGCCATCTACGGCTAGTAGACCAAACCACACCCGTAGGTCATGGGAGTAGGTAAAGGTCTGTCAAGGCCTGCCATAACAAGCTTCAGGTGCAAACCACGAGACCACAGGACGGCCCGTCAACCCATCCACGGTCCGTGGATGGGTGATCCGTAGATGCTGCAAGGTTTTGACATTTTAGTTTTAAGTTGAGGGTTTGGGAATTAACTTAGTTATTAATTAGGAGATTAGGGAGATCGGTTAGTTAGTTAATTTACCTCCTATATAAGCTTAATAGGACCCTAAACTAACTAATTAATTCATTAATCTTAGAACTCCTAAATTACTCTCTAAATATTCCCTCTCTAGAAGTGAAGAAAAAGAAGAAGAAGAGAAGAGAAGAGAAGAGGGCAGTGTTTCTCCATTGATTCAAGCTTTATTTAGGGCTTATTCATCTATGTGTTCTTCCACCCATAGAGCCCCATAGTTTCCCCCAATTGTGAACTCAAAAACCCAATTCTAGCTAGGGTTGTGGTTGCATTGTCGGTAGGGTTTGAATGTGAGTCCAATCTAGTGGATATCACCCAATTATGATTGATTTAGCTTTTTGTAATGATATTCTGATGATTTCATGTGACTTCTATGGTAAATCCTAATCTAAATTGATGAATGTAATCTTTGTGGGTTTATGCCATTAGAGGCAAAGTTGAAGGTTCTTGGGTCATCTTCCTAATTCAATGTTATGTGTAGTAATTGATCAAAGTTAGATCAGATAATAATGAATTGAACTAGACTCTATTGTATATGATAAATCTTGACATGTAAAGTTAAAATTTAACATTTATTATCAATTATGACTAGAATCATCCAGTAATGATGAATATGATTAGAATTCCTTTAAATCTAGGTATGAATGAAGGTTACGAGAAGTAAAGCATGAATGTAAGGCTTGTAGTAATGAATGTTGATCACTAGGGTTTGAAGGTAAATCCACTATGATTGAACTATGAATGTTAAGGCTTTGAGAGTAGAGTCTATATGTGAGATTAGAAGATTAAAGTATAGAATTGTGGTAGAAGGCCTATACCTATTTAATTTACATTATGAAGGCTTAGATGCACAATGTGATAGACTCACTTGATCCATGATGATACCAATGTCTAATGTAGAATTCAAGATATGGTTTTAGGTATGAGTATGATATGACATGAAAGGTTCTCTCACATAGAAGGATTCTAGGTTGAAAGGTTTGCTCACCTAAAATGAATCTAAGTCTTAAAACTATTAAATGTGATGAGGCTTGTGGTGATTCCCCTAAATGACCTTTACATGATAGGAATGTGTGGTGAGTTTCCTTACTCCTAATTAATTAAGTGTGTGGGAGTGTGATGTGATTACTCTTTGTATGTGTGACTCCCAAGGCAAGAAGTGATTACCCATTAACCTTTATGTTGGTCATGAAGACTATTACATATGATCTTTATGTGGTGATGTGGAGGCGAATACCTACATTACACATTAAAATTGATATGGAGGTGAATACCTATATCACCTTAAAAATGAATAGGAAGGCGAATATCTATATTCTTCTAATAATGAACATGGAGGCGAATACCTATGATTCATTGATAGGTATGACT
This sequence comes from Solanum stenotomum, assembly GCF_019186545.1. Lineage (NCBI taxonomy): Eukaryota > Viridiplantae > Streptophyta > Magnoliopsida > Solanales > Solanaceae > Solanum > Solanum stenotomum. The sequence goes on along the minus strand of NC_064284.1, from coordinate 36,960,437 downwards.
AGAGGTGAATACCCTTGAATTTATGATTCAATTATATGTGTGGCTTGAGGTGACTACCCTTGTTCTTCATGATGAACTAAACATTTATGCCTTGAGGTGACTTCCCCCTTTCATTTATGAACATGAGCATGACTAGTTTGGCATAGTAGGTCTAGATACGTATCCACTTCATGCATGACTTAGAGGTGATTACCCTTGTCTTTATGATGTTAAGAGATGATGAACATTAATGATGAACCTAGTGTCTATCTTAGCATGGGTAGGCTTATGGGGTCTTGTTCATGCATTACACAAGCTTGCCTTAAGGTGACTCCTGAGATATTTGCTCTTATGTGATGTATGTTTAGATAGGATTGTGCTATAGTTGCCTTCCTTAACATGATATGATTGACTAAGGTGATAGTTCTCTTTGTCCTTATGAAATAAATTAAGAATGAGACCAAAGTAGGGTAAATATGACTATGATGACTTCAAGGTTATGCTTAGTGTGAAGGGTAGTATGGGATGCCTTTCATACATTGTACAAGTGTGCTTTGAGGTTACTTAGGATTATGGTTCCCTTATGGTAGAAAAGCTTAGAGACATAGACCATGTATATAGACTATGATTAAGATGACCAAAACAGGATACTTGGCTTGGGTAGTTTTATGGGATGCTATTCATGCTTTGCACTTGTATGCTTTTGAGGTTACTTGAGAATGGTCCTATTATGGTAAAGGTGACCAAGAGTCAATTATGCTTACGTGATGCCTATGATGAAGACTTGGCTTATTATGATTATGATTTATCTCTAATGCTCATTAACTATGTTTTATGTTGACTTATGTTTATATGATGCTTATATTGGAGATTATGCTATGACTATGTTATTATGTCTTATGCATATGTCTTTTGTTGACTAACCATTTAGAGATGCTCTTATGATGTTGTGATAGCTTTTATACTTGGTACATTTTGTACTAACATATATTTCCTACATTCTAATCAAATGTAGGGTTTTGGAGATTGAGTTGTTTGGAGGCTAGGTTTCCTAAGGTGCAAGAAGAGTTGAAGAACCGGTGAGTCCTCATAGCTTTGAGGACCAACCCATATTTTCCTTTATGTCATTTCTTTATGTTTTGGACTTTGTATGGGCTGCGTCCCAAGAGTTGTATTCAAGAGTTTAATAGATGGTTGGACACAAAGGTTTTAGTAAGGACTTCTGCTTGCTTTCATGAAAGATGTTTTCGATTGTATGGTCCTAAAGAAGTTTTAAATTTTCCATACTTTTCTATTACCTATGTTATGATGCTAAGGGCTTGTATGAGACCCATTGGGGGTCAAGTACGTCGTGTAACGCCTAGGGGGTACTCCTGGGTCGTGACAAATTATAATATCACTCACAATATATTATACATATGAATTTATCTATTTATTTTTGTTCCTACATACCCGTTACCTTTGCTATACTAATTGCTTACGTATTATGCATTATATTTTCATGTGATGTAGATACAAATGATCATTCTTAGGCTCAAGTATTGATAGTTATTCATAATTCAACAATTTTTGAGTCCTCATCATATGGGGACATAGTTTAGTTGTTTCTGTCCGTTTTCTAACTTATTTTTTTCTGACTTATATTATGGATAGTTAGGGGACTAGTCCCAATAAATATGTGAATTAAGTTAAGAGGTTTTCAAACATTAGTATTCAATTGTAATAGAAGTATTTTTGATATCTGTTTCAGTTATGGTTTTAGTTTATAGCTTCTTCTTAATTTTAATATAATATGCTTTGATATGTTATACTCGGAGATTGCTTAAGATAACTTCTAGTTCCAAGTACTGTGTCTCAACTAGGGTGTTGGTTCGGGCAATGTTAAAACTAGATGGATGGTCTTTGTAGCACCTCAGATTCAAGAAAATAGAAAATTGCAGCTTTAAACTACGTCGTATGATGCACTGGGGCACTTAAACTATGTCGTTTGATGCCTAAACTATGTCATTTTACTCAATCTAACCCTAATAACCTAGTCAGACATACCCAGAACCCTCATTCTCCAAAAATCATCTAAATTAGAACAAAAAGAAGAGAAAGAGGCGACAGATTCTTTCAAGAACAAGCAGCAGTGTTCTTCGAGTTTTATCCTCAAAATCCAAAGGATTTCTTCGTAGATTTCGTCATATGGTATGTGTGATTTCACTAGTGGGTTCTTTTTATCCACTAGGGGAACAAGAATTCAATCAGTTCCTTGATTATACATAGCTTGTTTGGACATAGGGTTTGTAAAATCTTGGGAAGTTGTTGTGATGTTTGTTGCTATAGAATCCACAGTCTAAATATCATGTTTTCTTGGAAACCTTGCATAATTCCTTGTATAAAACTCAGAACCCTAGTCTGTGTAATTTTTATTAGTTCATGAATTATACTTGGTAGGTCAATTAAATAGAAAATCATACTCCAGATTTCTAATGTCACATTCTTAGTTAGCATGTCACTATTTTAATCTATTCAACTTTTAGTGCATTTTAGCTTTATATGTATTTAGTTGGGAGTAAACTTAGCACCGATTTGGATTAGGGTTCATCATACCCTTATAGTCCCAGAACTACGTGTCTGCGTAGGATTATAAGTCCCCTTTGTTAGGCATCACTATTAGTGATCACGCCGCAGTAAAGCCTTTATACCCCTGGCAAGGTATATTGGGTCCTCTCGATAGGGCGTATACATTAGACTCCACATTTAGCTCATGTGGTTTATATCGGTTAATGGTACCTCCCACAGACATAATCTTAGTGCATTTGAGCATGTTTTCAACAGTAATATCAGTATACAGTGCAACATTTTATCTTCATGATTAGTACTTGGTCATTGCATTTTGTTTTGTTTTCAGTTATATTTCAGTATCTATATCTCTGCTCAGATTACATCAATGCTCAGTTATATAATTTTTAGCTTATATATCTTTTATTCAGCTTAGTATCTATGTCATGCATGCTCAGTACATTCCAAGTACTGACACATACTTTGTGCTACATCCTTTCATGAGGTAGGTTTAGGTACTCAGCATCCAGATCACGCTTAGATCAATTTTCGGCCAGTTTTCAGAAGCTTCAGTTGTGAGTCCTCATATTCCGAGGACAATAGACATGTTTTTATTTTAGTCATATTTTTTTAGTTTCAGTTTTGTTAGAGTAAGCTGGGGCATGTCCCAGCAACTCAACTCAGTTAGAGGCTTTTCAAACATGTCCCGAGATTTTGACTCATTTAGGGCTTTGTTTAATTGTTTTAGTGTCCTAAAATGCCTAATTATGCTCTAAACTGATGTTAAAGTTTTGATTTGCAACCTTTAAGGCTAAGGAGCAAGGCAAGGACACTATTGGGCAAACAGGAACAAACAAGCTAAAGAAGTGAAGAAAAGTGATCCTAGTGATCGCCAAGACCGCTTGGTGAACTGCCGAGTTGCTCTTCTAGCTCGCCCAAAGTTCCAGCGTGACAGTCCTGGTGAAGAACCAACGTGGTGATAGAAATGGGCAGTCAGCGGATCATCGAACGACTCCGTGATAACAACTTCGATCGCCTAAAGTCATAGAACCCTGAAGACAAATGGCCAATGGAAAATGGCGATGGATTGGAGTAAAGGGCTGATCGCTAACTTGTTCGGCAAGGATCGACTAATTCTGCTCAATGGACTCTCCAAACAAATTTTGGGAAACTATAAATTTGAATTTTAAATGAAATTTGAGGAGTTCTCTCCGAGTTTTGATCCCCAAGTTTTAGAGTTAGAGTTTTCACTTAGTTTTTGAGTTCCATTGTAGACCTTAAAGCTTTTTGAGGCTCAAACTTGAAGATTTGCAAGTGGGTTTTTGAATTTAAGCAATTTGGACAATTGTAAAGACATGGAGCTTTTACCCAGATCATGGCAAATGTATTTGGTAATTGTTTCTCTTTATTTATGATGTGTAGCTAAAACCCCAATTCGTGGGGTGTGATCATGTGCTTATTTGCTTAATTTTCTTCTGGCTATTCTGTTAATGATTATTTTGGTGTTTTAATGTAGGTTTACTCATTGGCTGTGTTTTTATCCATGGATTATAGTTGCAAATGCAATTCTAGCATATAGTTCTTGGCTTGCTTGAGAGAGGGGTCTTGGAGCCAAAGCTTTTGATTAATGATTGTAGGTATTAGGTTGATGTGGGTTCTGCTCGAGAGATTGAACCCAAAACCCAATTCTACCTATCTAGCTTGAGAGAGTGGATACATTACGGTTGTGGTTTGTTTATCTTGTTAAGCTTGTTCATGTTCTAGAGAAATCGCCTGAATCGTAATAGTTGTTCGAGAGAAAACTATTACACTTTTAGCCTAGCCTACCCACAGTGGTTTAGTAAGTTATTATTAAATCTCAATTACCCGTATTGCATAATTAGCTTATAATCGATCGCATCCCTAAAATTCCTCTTAATATTGTCATTTCCCCTATTTTAGTACTTGCTTTAGCTGTTAATTGACAAACCAATCCCCCCATCTGACATTTGTTGTCACCCCTTTAGACGTGTTTGTATGTTTTCATTCATTTCTATTCCTATAACCGATTTAACTACATGATTTGCACTTCATAATTGAATTAGAACATGTACCGCTCCCTGTGGGTTCGACCCCAACTCACTTGTTGGGTTATATACTAGATAACAATCGCTTTTACACCTAGAATTAGAAGTGGTGTAATCTGAGCGTTAATCAAAATAGTGTCGCTTCCGGGGAGTGGGGTTGTTAAGAATTCTATTATAGAAGTTGAATTGTGATCTTTTTGTGTTATAGTTGAATCGACCTACTTTTGTTTGTGTTTGTGTTTGTGTTGAACAGAGGAAGAGACGAGTGTGAACGAGAGTAATGGTAGCCAAGTGTCCCACCAAGACGATGTTGGAAATCTGAATGATATAAATGACCCAATTCAATTGGATGGTGTTGGTACAATACGTCTACCTCCTGTTGAGGGGAATGTTATCTTTCATATTACAAGCACGATGTTACAACTCCTCCAAATGAAAGGATTATATGGAGGGCTGGCCCATGAAGACCCCCACGAGATTCTTTCCCCCGTCAAAGATGATGACGCTCTAAGATATAATCCAAGGTTACAAATGCTTGGAAGGTGAACCAATCCACGAGACGTGGCTGAGACTTAAGAAGTTGGTACTTCAATGCCCGACACATGGACTGCCAAACCACATATTGTTACAATACTTCTACAGGAGTCTTGACTCGGTGAACAGAGGCGTTGCTGACCAACTTGTTCCCGAAGGTATAATGCAACAACCCTATAAAGTAGCGTCTCAACTCCTTTATGGCATGACCAAGATCAATAGGGCATGGTACACTCGTGAAGACCATGTCTCTCCTCTCACATTTAGAATGACAAAAGAGTAGATCGAGAAGGATCAAGAGAGAGACATGGACAAAATGTTGACCAAGCTAGATATCTTGGCAAAAAATGTGATGGATAGTGGTTTGAAAAGTGTAAATGTTGTTGGTGTTGGTGGAGCGAACCCCGATGAAGCACAATTTTGAGGCGATGTACGATGAGAAAGTGAACTTCCTTGCAAATCAAGGAGGACGATTTCGTTCAAACTATCCAAGGCAGGGTGGAAATCCAGGTTAGAATAGAGATGATGGTTGGAGAAATCATGATAGGGAATGGCGTGACTGTAATGCTACTTTGAAGGAAAGGGATGGTGAAAAAGAAAGATACGTCCCACCTCATGATAGCCAAAAGCCTAAAGAACAAAGAGCTGACCCGAAGAACTTTCGTACGGAAGACATGCTTGCACACATTCTCAATAAGGTTGAAGGGTTGGACAAAGTGTTGAAAGAGATGAAGAAGGATGTCTCAACTCTCAATCACATGGTGACTTCTCATTCAGTCTCTATTAAGCAGCTGGAGACACAAATGGGTCAGATCTCTACTCAATTGAATCCAAGGCAAAAGGGGGGGTTCCCTACTAACACAACGGCCAATCCCAAAAAATGAACCTTAAATTGATATTTCAGTCGTGCCACAACGTTAAATAAAGCGCTTCTTGGGAGGCAACCTAAGTCTTTGATGTTTTTAATTTTTTTTTAGTAACGGGTGTTGATTTTGCAGGTTGAAAAGTGAAAAGTGTTTGAAAAAGGGCAATAAGGCGAGCAAAAATCCTAGTCGATGAATCGCATAAGAGGTTGGTATGCCCCGACTTGGACCACCGTTGGAACCACCCAGGTTGATGGGGAACTCTGTAAAACTCGATGAGCTAAAAACTCAGTCGACGACTCACCAAACATGTCGGCATGCCCGACTTTGTCATTCATTTAAACCCCCAAATTACTGGGAATTCTATAAAATTTGGTGACCCAAAATACCACTCGGCACATCCCCGAGTGGTTTGGCGGGCACGACTAACACCACCAAATGGAGCGCGAACTCAAAGGTTTTAAAGGGCCAAACAGTTTTAAATTCAAAAGTGCTTCATTTTCTCTCAATTTTCAACTCACGTACTCTCACCCCGATACTATATTGTTCATATTTTTGCAGTTTTCTTTCGTCTTATTGAGATCATTGCTCGAGACGGAATTTGAAATTCTTTGCCACCTAGTTTTTCAACTATTGTTTTAGCATAAAGGTTGGTTTTTCTGAACCCCAAACTCTATTTGTGGTTGAAATCAATTGCTTGTGATAAAATGTTGTCGATAATTGTTGGTTATTATGGTTTAATCATTTTTTAATTGTTGGAATGCCCGTAATTAATTGAATTAGTGCCTAATTGTTCATAAATGATTGATTCTCGTGTCTTTGCTTGTTGAAATCGTGTTTAAATTATAGGATTGTGCTATAAATGTGATGGGTCTAGCACGGTTAAGTCTGAGTAACCCATGATTGTGCTAAATCTCGTATTTTGCCCAATGATGGAGTAGTTGACATCATTCTTTAGGGCAAAAGGTGTCAAATGGCCAATTTTGGCAAAATCGGGGGAAGTCTGAGTACCCCGAGGGAACATGTAGTATGATTCTTGGTTTAATTTCATAGTGAATGTGTTTAATTTTGATTTTGGGGGATATAGGCTTGATTTTGAAGTAAGGGGTGAAAAACTGGCGTGAAAGACCATTTGGCGAGCTGGGTCGGGCACGCCGATTGGTTCGTCGGTTCCCTTAAGTCCTCTTAGATCGCCCTTAATTTCTCAAAATGTTAAATTTTGATTTGTAACTTTTGGCAATACGCATGAGCTCGCCCAGTTCACTTGGTGCCTCACCGAAAGTACTTCTTGATCACCCTTCTGCGCCCTTAATTCCTTAAAATGCACTGTATCTTTTGGTGAACTACATTTAGTTCACCGATTGGTGTCGGCAATCCACCAAATGGCACAGGACATCGCCGACCAACTTTGAATTTTTGAAATTTTGTTTTCGAACCTTCGGCAAGCTCGATCTGGCTCGCCAAAGTGGTTCGGCGAATTACAGTGTTGATGTGCAGTATTAAAGGCTAAAGAGAAAGGTAAGGACATTACCGGGCAAAAAGGAACAAACAAGATGAAGAAGTGAAGAAAAGCGATCCTGGTGATCACCAAGACCATTCGGCGAACCACCAAATGGCTCTTCTAGCTCGCCTAAAGTTCCAGCGTGCCAGTCCTAGTGAAGAAACAACTTGGCGAAAGAAATGGGTAGTCAGTAGATCGCGAAACGACTCTGCGATGGCAACTTTGATAGCCTAAAGTCACAGAACCCTGAGATACAAATTGCCAATGCAAAATGGCGATAGAATGGAGCAAAGGGCGGATCACCAACTGGTTCAGCAAGGCCCGACTTATTCCGCCCAATGACCTCTCAGGCCAAATTTTGGGAAACTATAAATTGGAATTTAAAATGAAATTTGAGGAGTTCTCTCCGAGTTTTGATCCCTAAGTTTTAGAGTTAGATTTTTCTCTTCGTTTTTGAGTTCCATTGTAGACATTAACGATTTTTTAGGCTCAAATTTGAAGATTTGCAAGTGGGTTTTTGAATTTAAGCAATTTGGACCATTGTAAAGACTTGGGAACTTTTACCTAGATCATGGCTAATGTATTTGTTAATTGTTTCTCTATTTTTATGATGTGTAGCTAAAACCCCAATTCTTCGGGTTTGACTATGTGATTATTTGCTTAATTTGCTTATGGGTGTTGGTGTTTAATGATTTTTTTGTTGTTTTAATGTGGGTTTAATCACTAGTTGTGTTTTATTCTATGGATTGTAGTTGCTAATGCAATTCTAGCATAAAGTTGTTAGCTTTCTTGAGAGAGGGGCTTTGGAACCAAAGCTTTTAATAAATGATTGTAGGTATTGGGTTGATGTGGGTTCAGCTCGAGAGAGTGAACCCAAAACTCAATTCTACCTATCTAGCGAGAGAGAGTGGATATATTAAGGTTGTGGGTTGTTTATCTTGTTAAGCTTGTCGATGTTCGAGAGAAATTGCCTGAATCGTAATAGTTGTTCGAGAGAAAATTATTGCACCATAGCCTAGCCTAACCACAATGGTTCAGCCAGTTATTATTAAATCTCAATTACCCATATTGCATAACTAGTTTATAATCGATCGCATCCCGAGAATTCCTCTTAATATTGTTGTTTCCCCTGTTTTTGTACTTGCTTTAACTGCTAATTGACAAACCAATCCCCCCATCTCACATTTGTTTTCACCCCCTTAGACTTGTTTGTATGTTTCCTATAATTTCTATTCCTATACCTGATTTGACCACATTTGCACTTCATAATTGAATTTGAAAGTGTACCGCTCCCTGTGGGTTCGACCCCAACTCACTTGTTGGGTTTTATACTAGATAACGATTGTTTTTACACATAGAATTGGAAGTGGTCTAATCTGAAGGTTAATCAATATGTTTTACTCAGTAACTTTTATAGTATGCTTGATATATGTCAGACTTATGGTTAGCTTGGAGTCATTCATGATCCTAGGTCTCGTGTTACGTCATGGGGGAAGCCTCAGGGTGTTAAAAACTTGGTATCAAAGCATTAGGTTCGAGAGTCTGAGGGGGCTGAAAGTCGTACTAAGTAGTGTCACTTTCATGAGTGTGAAGCACGCCATAGAGCTAACGCACGGAATACTAATGCAAGAAATGCTAACACAGTTTCTCGAGTCCTGAACCATGAGGTTACGCTTGCAGGATTTTGGAATGCGATCTAACTATTGGCTCGGAGTGTGGCGAATCATAACAATTAGCAGGCCATAGTTCTGTAACACCACATAATATAGTAGACTAAACTAAGGCTAAGTGAGGGGGCTAGGGCCAAGGAAGAGGGCAATAACCAAGCAACAGGGCTAGGATAGCCCACTCTTCCATAGACAATGCCCACCTTCACACAACCACCACCACGGCTCGTGGTAAGGAATACGGCTCGTGGTGAGGACCACGGCTCATGGTGAGGGCCACAACTCGTGGTGAGTAACAAGGCTCGTGGTGAGGACCACGGCTCACTGTGAGGACCACAACACATAGTGTGGCTTGTGGTGGTGAGGCAGTAGTTACCCCAAGACTGCCCAAAACAGCCTCCTCCACACGAGGGCCCTGACGGCTCGTGAAGGCCACCACGTCCGTGGGAGGTGTCATGGTCTTCACTTAGTTTTTGGGGATTAAGGAAGTGGCACCCTAGCTACTGTTCCAAAGACCACGGACGGCACCACGACTCTTGGGACCTCAAGTGGTCATGAGGCAGACCATTGTAAGATAGGGGCTATTGGGTCTTTCCAAAATTAATTAGATTAAAGCCATATCATTTTGCCTAATTCTAGGACCCCTATATAAGTCATTTTAACCCCAAAAGTCACCCATTCAAATCATTATTTCCAAAACCCAAAAGAAAATTAAAGATCTTCCTCTCCAAAATATTTCTCTATCTATAAACTTGAAGAAGAAGAAAGGATTCAAGCTAGGATCAAGTTCAAACCTCAATTCCTCCATTAAAGTTATGCTTTTGGCTTTGAGGTGTGATAGTTTTCATCCATGGAGTTCCCAAATTCTTCAATTTAAAAAATTAGAATTGCCCATTTAAGTTAGGGTTTTCTTCAATTATCATGGATTCTCTTTAATGTTTATTTAAATAATTGAGTTATGATCTATTATGCATAAATTGATGAATTACAATAATTTATGATGATTTCCCCCATGAACCCATGTAATCCTCATATTTCAAGTTATGAATCATATGATGTGAGATTTTGATCTTAAAGGAAGAGTTTTATGAAATTGAGAATGTATTGCAAGCTTCACATGTATTTATGATAAAATCCATATCCAACCTATGCTTTCTAAGTGTTGATGATTGAAAGTTGGTTTTGACCTCAAGAGGTGAATTATGGAATTATGCATTTTCTTATGAAGTTTATGCAACGTTTTAAGGGTGCTTTGAGAGTAAAGTACCAATAATGATGTTGTGTTGTGATAGGATATTCTCATAAAACATACTAGCATGATGTGAAAGGTTTTCACACATAAAAAGGATTCTTAGGTTGAAAGGCTTTCTCACCTAATTGAATCAAAGACAAGGAGCTATGTTTATGAAACTAGCTTGAATTGGTTGTACAAGAGCCACCTTCTACGAGTCATCCAGTCAAGTAAGAAATGACTATTTTGTTGAAATTTATGCTTAGCACCGAGTGGATTTGTAGTGAGATGGAAGCTCTCCCATAGTAGAGGTTGGGTTTCCAAAGCAATCTCACGAGATGGAAGCTCTCCCATAGAAGAGGTCGGGTTTATAGTAGCAATCTCCTTATCCCATAACTATGTTCTCCATAGGTTGATTAGCTAGTGGATCCACATAAGCTAGAAGTTACTAGTTCTACCTTGGCAAGAAGGACAACCCTTTTTGGTGTGAGAGACATAGGGCGATCATGTTAGAGCTCACATGGTCTCAATTTTGGTTAAGCCTAATTCCCCATAAGTAATAATGAACTAAGGTTACTTCAAGAAGAATCGCATATGAGTTCAAAGGTTTTAAATATGAAGTTATCTTGCATTGACTATGAATTATGACTTATGTTTTATAACTCTTTTATATCATATTTATCTTGGTCAATTACATGTCATGAAATGAAATGTCCCTTTTAGCATGTTTTTAATGTTTTATGCATGGCTATCATACTTTGTACATTGTTTTTTACTAACGCATACTCTTGCCTATATTTTTTTCAAATGTTGGGTCCGATTTTCAGGGTGCATAGTTTCGTGGCTAGTAGGTGATTTGATTGATTCCCGAGCTTTGGTGACTCCTCGTGCTTCGAGGATGGACTTTTATTTTTTAGTTTCTTCATGTATTTTCTCTTTTGAACATGATGTATGGGCTAGGCCCAATTTCATTCTATTGCATTAGATGGCTATGATGAGACAAGTGTATCAGACTTCCACTTTGTTTTTTCATAAAATTTTATGGACTTGGACTATTGTTTTACTCATATGGTTATATTTCTTATGTTATGAGATATAATTGGCTTGTATGGAGTCTTTCGGGGTTTTATTCGCCATGTTACATCTAGGGGGTACCTCTGGGTCGTGACAAACATGGTAATCAGAGCACAAAGTTTAGAATGGTCCTAGGATGTCTCATAAGCCACGTATGGTAGAGTCTTGTTCATGAGTGTGAAGCACACCACTTCTATGAATGGCAGGCTACAAGATGATTAGGAAACTCCACTTCTTTCATTATTCTTAAGTCGTGGGGTAAAGTGTAACTCTATAAGGTCTCTCTCCTAATGCTTTTCCTATGTTCTTCAGGATATGGCTACCCGAAGAGCTTATGCTATAAGGAAAGCGAGGGAGAATGTGGAACAAGAAGTTCCTCCCCAAGCTCCTCAAGTTTTGATTGATCCTTTGGCCGAGCAAGAGTCGAATAAGAAGTTTAGGGTGGCTTTTCAAGTGTTTTCTCAAGCCATGATGGTCCAAGACAATAATGAGGTAGTGGTTCCCTTGAACCCAAATGTGGGTACGACGGCTTCAAGAGTGAAGGACTTCACAAGAATAAATCCTCTGGAGTTTCATGGTTCCAAGGTTGGGGAAGATCCTCAAGAGTTTATTGATGAGGTCTACAAGGTTTTGATGACCATTGGGAGTTACTCCAGTGGAAAAGGTGGAGTTGGCCGCTTACTAATTGAAAAGTGTGGCTCAAGAATGGTATAATCAATAGAAAGAAGGGAGGTCGGAAGATGCGGGTCCTCTTGATTGGGAGAAGTTTCAGGCCACTTTTCTTGATAGGTTCTTTCCCCTTGAGATGACGAAAACCAAAGTGCTTGAGTTCATTAACATTTGACAAAGAAGTATGAGTGTGAGGGAATATGCTCTAAAGTTCACTCAATTGTCTAAGTATGTTACATCAATGGTTGCGGATTCAAGGGCTAGGATAAGTAAGTTTGTGTTGAGTGTGTCCGAAAGGTGGTTAAAGAGTGTCGAACCTCCATGCTCATTTATGACAAGGACTTCTCTCGTCTCATGGTGCATGCACAACAAATTGAGGAGGAAAAACTTAAGAAAAAGTCTAGGGAGGTAAAAGGGCTAGCACCGCAGATGGAAATTTCTCTAATGCAGGGCCCGATGGGCAAGGTCGACCTAGATTTAGACAAAGGTTTTCCGATCATGGAGGTAATGGTAGTGGTAGTTCATTTCCCATGTCTACTTGAACTAAGTGTGGAAGGAAACACGAGGGTAAGTGCCTAACCGGCACGAATGGTTGTTATGGTTGTATTAAAAGTGGTCACAAACTGAGGAATTGCCCAATGCTTATGGCTATAGGAAGAGAGGGCAAGCAAGCTCCTCCTAGTGGTTCGAGTTCCCATGCTCCTATGCAAAATCATTTCTATGTACTTTAGACTCGAGGTGAACGAAAGAGTTCTCTTGATGTAGTTAGCGCTATGTTAAAAGTTTTCCAACTTGATGTTTATGCTTTACTTGATCCCGATGATACCTTGTCTTTTGTGACGCCATATGTGGCTATGAGGTTTAATGTTCTCCCTGATATGTTGTTATAACCTTTTTCTATCTCTACTCCGATCGGTGATTCTATTATGGCTATGAGGATCTATAGAAAGTTTCACGTTTCCTTGTTCCATAGAGTTACTCTTGTTGACTTGGTAGAGCTTGATATGTTAAACTTTGATATGGTTTTGGGTATGGATTGGCTGCACTCATGTAATGCTTTTATTGATTGTAGAACCCGTGTAGTCAAGTTTCAGTTCCCAAATGACCCTATCCTAGAGTGGAAGGGGGAAATTCTATGCCTAATGGTCATTTTATCTCTTATCTTAAAGCTAGAAAGATGATTTCTAAGGGTTACTTTTACCATCTAGTAAGGGTGAGGGATCTAGATTCTGAAACCCCTTCTCTTGAGTCGTTCTCCATTGTAAATGAGTTTCTGAAAGTGTTCCCAGATGAATTATCTGGTATTCCTCCCGAGAGGGAAATAGACTTCGGTATTGACCTTCTCCAAGATACATAACCTATCTTTATTCCTCCATACTGTATAGCTCTAGCAAAACAGATGGAGTTGAAAGATCAATTGAAGGATCTGTTGGATAAGGATTTCATCTGACCTTGTATCTCTCAATGGGGTGCTCCAATTTTGGCTCGTTAGAAAGAAGGATAGTTCTCTTCGCATGTGCATCGACTATCGTTAGTTGAATAAGGTGACCATTAAGAATAAGTATCCTTTTCCAAGGATTGATGATTTTTTTGACCAATTTTAAGGGGCAAGTTATCTGTCTAAAATTGATCTCTGATCGGGTTATCACCAATTGAGGGTGAGAGATGATGACATCCCGTAGATAGCTTTTCAAACTTGGTATGGTCATTATTAGTTTCTAGTAATGTCGTTTGGGTTGACTAATGCTCCGGCGGTATTTATGGACTTGATGAATAGGGTGTTTAGAGAATACCTTTACATCTTTGTGATTGTGTTCATCGATGATATTTTGATCTATTCAAGGAGTGAGAATGAGCATATTGACCATTTGAGGATCGTATTGCAAGTTCCTAAGGACCAGTAACTTTTCACAAAGTTTAGTAAATGTTAATTTTGGTTAAGGTCTGTACCTTTCCTTGATCATATCGTTTCGAGTAAGGGTATAGAGGTAGATCCTAAGAAGACAGATGTGGTCAAGAGTTGGCCTAGACCTCTAAGTCCCTTAGATATTAGAAGTTTCTTGGGTTTGGCTGGTTACTATAGAAGGTTTGTTGAGGGTTTCTCTTCAATTGTCTCTCCTTTGACGACTTTTACTCAAAGAAAGCTAAGTTTGTGTGGTTCGAAGCTTGTGAAAAGAGTTTCCAAGAGTTGAAGGATAGACTAACTTCCGCTTCGTTGTTGAACTTATCGAAAGGAACGGATGGTTTTGTTTGTATTGTGATGCCTCAAGAATTGGGCTAGGGTGTGTGCTTATACAAAATGGGAAAGTAATTGCCTATGCCTCAAGGCAACATAAAATCCATGAGAAGAATTATCCTACTCATGACCTTGAGTTAGTGGCGTTCGTATTTTCCTTAAAGATTTGGAGAAACTATTTGTACGGAGATAATGTTGATGTGTTTACCCACCACAAAAATTTGCAATATGTGTTTAATGAGAAAGATCTAAATCTTCGCTAAAGAAAGTGGCTTGAGTTATTGAAATATTATGACATGAGTGTCCTTTATCACCCTGGTCAAGCTAATGTGGTAGCGGATGCTCTTAGTCGCTTGTCCTTGGGTAGTGTTGCTCATATTGAAGAAGAAAAAAAAGAGTTGGTTCGGGATGTTCACAGATGGTTCCAAATCGTCTTTTGTGGTGGATATGAAAGACAAGCAAGGTGTTGATCCAATTTTGGTAGAATTGAATGATTCGGTGTTTAAGAAATTCGTTGAGGTTTTCTCCAAAGGGGGAGATGGTGTACTTAGATACCAAGGTCGTTTATGTGTTCCAAATGTTGATGATTTGAGGAAACTAATTTTAGCAGAAGCCCATAGTTCGCGGTATTCCATTCACCCGGGAGCCACTAAGATGTACCGTGATATACGGGATGTCTATTGGTAGAATGGGGTGAAGAAAGATATTGCGGGATTTGTGGCTAAGTGTAAATTGCAAACAAGTAAAGGTTGAGCATAAAAAATTGGGAGGTTTGTCCCAAGATATTAGCATTCCTACTTGGAAGTGGGAAGATTTGAACATGGACTTTATAGTTGGATTGTCTCGAACCCGGTGACAACATGATTTGATTTGGGAGATAGTAGATTGGATGAAGAAATTGGCTTATTTCCCTCCCGTCTATCACGCCTCGAGGCTACCCCCAGGACGAGGATACGAGACCCAGGATCACGAGTGATCCCAAGCTAACCCTGAGCTGGCATATTATAAGAATACTAAAGATTTATTGAAAAATAGACAATTTTGTGCGGAAGAATAAAATATACCATAAAGGGGAAATGATGGGGAATACCTATTCTAAATCTGAATTTAAAAAACTGAGTTAAATGACAACTGAAAGATCAAACTCAACTAAAATTGAATCTAACTATGTCTAAAATAAAGCCTCTACTAACTAGAGTTGTTGGGACATCCCCTCAGCTAACTCTAGCAAAAACAGAAACTAAAGACTGAAAATGGAAAGATAACATGTCAATCATCCTCGAAGAATGAGGACTCACCACTAATTCTGCTAAACTAGAGATCGGGCACCGATCTATGCGTGATCTGAATGCTGAGGACCTGAACCTACATCATGAGAAGATGTAGCACAGAATATGCGTCAGTACTTGAAAGGTACTGAACATGCAGGATATGATAAGGCTGAACCATATATACATAACTAAAATAGAGCATACTGATCAATGATATAAGATGAACATGAAGAGAATGATAAACATGTTGACTATGAACTAACTGAATGTAGTGACCGAGTTTATAACATACTGAAACAAAATACTGAACTGTAATTCATAACCTGGTCAATACACTAGAATCTGACTAGAGGAGCTACAAATAACTGACATAAAACCACATAAACTAAATGTGGAGGGTGATGTATACACCCCATTGAGAGGACCCAATAAACCTTGCCAATGGTATAGAGGCATGACTGGCGTGATCACTAAATATAATGCCCACAGAGGGGACGTACCTACGAGGCACGTAGTTCTGGGACTATGAGGGTGACTGACCCTTAGTCCACTCGGTATTAAGCCTACTCCCAACTAATTATGTAAGTAACATGTTATAACTGAATTCTGTAATACTGAATAGCTCAAAAATACTGACATGCTAACT
The DNA here is from genome assembly GCF_019186545.1 of Solanum stenotomum. Lineage (NCBI taxonomy): Eukaryota > Viridiplantae > Streptophyta > Magnoliopsida > Solanales > Solanaceae > Solanum > Solanum stenotomum. Next base: position 36,944,153 of record NC_064284.1, on the reverse strand, counting down.
GAAAATGCAATATTAATATACTGATAATGAAACATTATTTACTTAGGCATATATAATTGAATAAACTGACCTAGCCAGTGTATTTCATGAACTAAACGAATCTACACAACTAGGGTTCTTAGACTCAAGTAAGAACTAAGTAATAATTCCAAGAAAAACATGATAATCTGATTTCGATTAGTCTAATAGTTGAAACACAACATAAATCTGAAATTCTAGAAACCCTAGGTCTAAACATGATAAGGGAATGAAGAATCTGACCACTAGTAAAATCCCATATACCTGGTGACGAATTCCACGGATAAATCTTTCGATTTCGGTGGTGAAACTGATGAAAACCTGTTGCATTCTTGGAGACGGGTTTGATCGATGATTTCTCCTCTTTTTCGCTAGTTTGTTCAAATTTTTGGAGAATGAATATACTTGGGTAGGTTCTAATTTAGTTGCTAATCTAAAACTGACCAAAACTACTTGGCTTAGAGGTTAAACGATGTTGTTTAGGGTCCAACACATTGAGAAAAGACCAAATGACCCCTGATTTAAAAGCCGTCAGGTCCACCGACAGAACTGACCGACGGTCCGTGGACTTACCCACTATTCGTTCTGGTCAATCGTCGTTGGATTCAAAGAATGGAAGTCTAAGGTATCGATCCACAAACCAGGACCACAGACCTTGGTCTGACTTATGGTCCGTGGTTCCGACCGTGGGTTGTCCCTTAGACATTTTTTCTGGGCTATTTCTAGGAAGTGCTGCAGGTGGCCATCCACGGACCCCACCTATGGTCCGTCGGCGGTGCCCATCGTTGGTACCTGCAAATTCTGAAATTTACATTCTAGTCTTTCTAGGATACGGGGTGTTACATTATATCCCCCTTGGGAACATTTGTCCTCGAATGAAGACTAAACTAGCTGAACATGGAGGGAAAGAGCTGCAAACCCTACCACTAAATACTGGAAACTGAAATCTGGTTGAACTAAGTTCCAAAAACATGCAAATACCCTAAAATGTAAGTATAAACTGAAAGAACATGATACTACGACTGAATCTACGCATAAATTACTGAAAAACTGGAGAGGAACTAATACCCTAAGCTGGAATGGAATCGAAAGGTAATAGATGAGGATACTTGGCCTTCATGGCTACTTCTGCTTCCCAAGTAACTCACTCTATGGACTGACTGACTCCTCCACAAAACCTTAACTGAAGTGACTTCTTTGTTTCTCAACCTTCGAACCTGACAATCAAAAATCTCAACTAGCACATCCTCATAAGTGAGGCTATCCTTCATAGCCATACTCCCTAAAGGTACTATGGATGTTGGATCACCCACACACTTCTTCAACAATGAAATGTGAAAAAACGGATGCACCACTTCTAGCTCTGCTGGCAACTCTAAATCATAAGCCACTTTACCAACTCTTTTCAAGATCTTGTAAAGGCCTACATACCTAGGACTAAACTTTCCTTTCTTGCCAAATCTCATCACTCCCTTCATAGTTGACACTTTCAGGAAAACCCAATCATCAATTTGGAACTCTAAGTCCATTCTCCTTACATCTGCATAGGACTTCTAGCGACTCTGGGCTGTCTTAAGTCTATCTCTAATGAGCTGAACTTTTTCCATAGCATCATGAACCGAATTTTCCCTATCAAGGATGCTTCACCTACTTCAAACCAACTAACTGGAGATCAACATCTACGCCCATATAATGCCTCATAAGAGGCCATCTAAATGTTGGAATGGTAACTATTATTGTAGGCAAACTCTATAAGAGGAAGGTGATCATCTCAACTACCATTGACGTCTATCACACAATCTCTCAACATGTTCTCTAGGGTCTGAATGGTACGCTATGCCTGACCATCTTCCTGTGGATGAAATGATGTGCTGAAATTCACCTGGGTACCAAGACCTTTCTGAAATGACTTCCATAAATGAGAGGTGAACTCAGGACCTCTATCTGAAATGATAGACAAAGGAACCCCATGCAACCTGACTATCTCATTAATGTAAAGCTTGGCGTAGTCCTCTGCCGAATATGTAGTCTTGACATCCAAAAAGTGAGCAGACTTAGTAATTTTGTCAACTATCACCCAAATGGAGTCATGTTGTCTGTGTGTACGAGGTAAACCTATAATGACGTCCATGTTTATCACTTCCCACTTCCATGTAGGAATGTTGACCTCTTGAGTCATACCCCCTGGTTGTTGATGTTCCACCTTCACTTGTTGACAATTAGGGCAATTAGCCACAAAATATACTATATCCCTCTTCATGCCATTCCACCGAAAGACTTCCGGCAGATCACGATACATCTTGGTGGCACCTAGATGAATAAAATACATGGTGTTATGGGCTTCTGTAAGGATTTGTTGTCTCAACTCACCCACCTTAGGAACACATAAACAACCCTGATATCGAATCATACCATCTCCCCCTTGGAAGAAAACCTCAACTATTTGTTGATGAACTGCACCCTTTAGTTGAAGTAACATAGGATCACTGTCCTGTTTTTCCTTAACTTCCGCTACCAAGGAAGATTCTAAGACATTTTGAATTATCACGCCACCATCTGTTATGTTCATAAGGTGAACTCCTAAGAGAGCAAGCCGATGAACATCCTTTGTTAATTCCTTTCTTTCTTCCTCAGCATGTGCTACACTACCCATAGATAGTCTGCTAAGAGCATCTGCTACTACATTGGCCTTATTAGGATGGTAAAGTAAATTCATATAATAGTCCTTGAGGAACTCAAGCCATCTCCTCTAGCGAAGATTCAGCTCTTTCTCGGTGAAGACATACTAAAGGCTCTTATGGTCTGTGAACACATCTACGTGAACACTATACAAATAATGTTTCCAAATCCTTAAGTCAAAGACCATTACTACAAGCTTCAGGTCATGAATTGGATAGTTTTTCTCATGCACCTTAAGTTGTCTAGAAGCATAAGTTATAACCTTACCTCAATGCATCAACACACAACCAAGATCGACTATGGATGCATCACAATAGATCACATAACCGTTTGAACCCTCTGGTACAGTCAAAATAGAAGTTGTAGTCAACCTAGTTTTCAGTTTTGAGAAGCTCCTCTCACACTCATCTGACCACTGAAACTTAACCATTTTCTGAGTCAACTTAGTCAATAGAGAAGCTATGGCTGAAAATGCTTTCACGAACCTTTTGTAATAACCAGCTAAACCAAAGAAACTTCTGATATTGGTAGGAGAGGTAGGTCTGGGCCATTGTTTCACTACTTCTATTATCTGAGAATCCACTCGGATCCCTTCTCTAGATACTATATGACCAAGGAAAGCAACAGATTGCAACCAAAACTCACATTTGCTAAACTTAGCGAATAACTGACAATCTTTGAGAATTTACAGAACAATCCTCAAATGAGTCCCATATTCCTCCTTATTCCTAAAGTAAATGAGGATATCATTAATAAAGACGATAATGAACAAGTCCAAATACTGCTTGAACACCCTGTTCATCAAGTCTATGAAAGTTGCAAGAGCATTGGTTAGTCCAAATGGCATAACTACAATTCATAATGGCCATACCGAGTTCTGAAGGCTATTTTTGCATTGTCACTATCTGTGACTACGAGTTGATGATAACCAGATTTGAGGTCTATCTTTGAAAAATGACTAGCACCCTGAAGTTGGTCGAACAAGTCATCAATCCTGGGATAGGGTACTTATTCTTGATTGTGACTTTGTTCAACTACCTATAGTCAATGCACATCCTGAGAGAACCATCTTTATTTTTAACTAACAACACTGGTGCACCCCACGGGGAAATACCGGGCCTGATGAAGCCCTTATCTAGAAGGTCTTTCAACTGCTCTTTCAATTCCTTAAGATTAGTTGGATCCATTCAGTAAGGAGGAATAGAAATAGGCTGGGTATCTGGAAAGAGATCAATTCCAAAGTTGATTTCCCTTTCAGGAGGAACTCCGGGAAGATCTTCTAGAAATACTTCTAGGAACTCATTAACTACAGGAACTAACTCAAGAGTTGGGGTTTCAGAGCTGGAATCCTTAACCCAAACTACATGATAGAGATAACCCTTAAAGATTATCTTTCTGGCCTTAAGGTAAGAAATGAATCGACCCATAGGCACTGAGCTACTACCCTTCTATTCTCAGATTGGCTCGTCTGGAAACTTAAAATGAACAATCCTAGTTCTACAATCAACTGAGGTATAATAGGAATGTAACCAATACATGCCTAGAATAATATCGAAGTCTACTATTTCTAACTCTACAAGATCTGTTGAGGTGACTTTCTAAGAGACTGTGACAGGGCAATTTCTGTATACACGTCTAGCTATAACTGGGTCACCGACTGGAATAGGGACTGAGAAGGGTACTATAATAGTATCTAGACTGATACCGAAGTTTACTGCTATATAGGGAGTTACAAAGGAAAGAGTAGCCCCTGGATCTAACAAAGCATAAACAGCTAAATAAAATACTCGTAACGTGCCAGTAACCACATCAGGAGAACTTTCCTGATCCTGGCGAGCCTGGAGAGCGTACAACCTGTTCTGGCACCGACCGCCACCTGTACCAGATGAAGTACCCTGTTAAGTCGGGTGACCTGCTGGTGTTGGTGAAGTTTTAGACTGAGCCCTACTATTGTTACCTTCCTGACTCTATTTAGAAGAAGGACAATTTCTCAACCTGTGACCAGTCTGACCACACCCAAAACATCCTTTCTTTCCTAAAAGACACTCGACCGGCTGGTTCCTACCACATTTAGGACAAGTTGGTTAGGTCCTATTACCTAAGACACTTCCCTGAGACTTAGAGCCTGATGTCCTACCTTTCTGATCCTGTCGAAACCTGGAGGATGGAGCACTAACTAATGAAGGTGCTGGGGCTAAAGATTTCTACCAAAACTGGGAGCGATTTCCACAACCCGATTTCTGCTGAGAAGACTCATAGTTGCATGTCCTAGACTTCTTATTATCCTTTGCCTGATCCCTAAGTTTATTTCCCTCAACCTGCTGAGCATGGGTCATAAGCCTAGAGATATTCATATTTTCCAGCAACATAACATTTTTGCACTCTGTTTTCACTAAGTAGGACACCCCATACAGAAACTTATTCATTTCTACCCTTGGATGAGCAACCATGTGAGGAGCATACCTGGAGAGTTGGGTGAACTTGAGTTTGTACTCTTGGACTGACATGCCACCTTGCCTCAAATTCATAAACTCCTGGCCTTTTGCCTCCCTCAACCCTCTTGGGAAGAACCTACCTAGAAATGTCTCACTAAAACACTCCCAGGTGATAGGAACTACATCCGTACCCTATTTTCTTTCCATTGAGTAAACCAGATGTGAGCTACAACTTTAAGCTAGTAGGATTCCAACTCTACCCTATCATTACCAGTCAGTTACCAGTCACTTGCATCACTCCAAAGATTTTCTTGACCTCATCAATGAAGTTCTGGGGATCCTCACCAACCTGCGACCCTAGAAACTCATGTGGATTCATCCTAAAAAAATCCTAAACTCTATCTGCAGCTGACCCAACATTAGTGTTAGTAGGAACTGGGGCCTGCTGATTGTTCTGGTTGGTCACACTCTAAGCCAAAAGATGAATGGCATTCTGAGACTCTACATTCGAAAGTTTCTGATTTGGGACTTGAAGAGCTGCGTTAGAGTTGTGGGCATTCGCATTCCTTGCCTAAGCTCTACGAGGAGGCATGATCTAAAATGCATAACGACGAGTTAGAAGGTAGATCATACCCATACACGATAAGAAAAACAAGAAAGTGAAGTTTTCATATAACACTCTGTAGCCTCTCTCTCTCATGATATGTGGTGCAGTTCACACCCATAAAAAGGACTCTACTTAGTGCGGCTCTTCATACATCCTAGGACATTTAAACCTAGTGCTCTGTTACCAAGTTTCTCACGCCCTGAGGCTACCCCCAGGACGTGGACATAGGACTTAGGATCATGAGTGACCCCAAGCTAACCATGAGTTGGCATATCATAAGCATACTAAAAGATTTACTAAAAAATAGACAATTCTATACGGAAGCTTAAAATATAACAGGAAGGGGAAATGATGCGGAATACCCATTCTAAATTTGAATATAAAACTGAGTTTAATGACAACTAATAGATCAAACACAACTAAAACTTAATCTCACTATGTCTGTAATAAAGCCTCTACTGACTAGAGTTGTTGTGACATGCCCCTAGTCAACTCTAACAAAAACTAAAACTAAAGACTAAATATGGAAAGATAACATGTCAATCATCCTCGAAGAATGAGGACTCACCACTAATATTGTTGAACTGGAGATCCAGAACCGATATATGCGTGATCTAAATGATGAGGACCTGAACCTACATCATGAGAAGATGTAGCGCAGACTATGCATCAGTACTTGAAAGGTACTGAGCATGCAGGATAGGATAAAGTTGAACAATATATACATAATTGAAATAGAGAATATTGATCAATGATATAAGATGAACATGACAAGTATGCTAAACATATTGAACCATGTGAGCTAAATGTGGAGTCTGATATATACGCCTCATCGAGAGGACCCAATATATTTTGCCAAGGGTATAGAGGCAGAACTGGCGTGATTACTTAGTGTAATGCCCACAGAGGGGACTTACCTATAGGGCACGTAGTTCTGGGACTATGAGGGTGACTGACCCTTAGTCCACTCGGTATTAAGCCTACTCCCAACTGATTATGTAAGTAACACATTATAACTGAATTCTATAATACTGAATAGCTCAAATATACTGACATGCTAAGTGAAAATGCAACATTAATATACTAATAATGAAACATTCTTAACTGAGGCATATATAATTGAATAAACTGACATAGCAAGTGTAATGCATAAACTAAATGAATCTACACAACTAGGGTTCTGAGTCTCAAGCAAGAACTAAGCAATAATTCCACGAAAAACATGATAATATGATTTGGATTAGTCTAATAGCTGAAACACAACATAAATCTGAACTTCTAGAAACCCTAGGTCTAAACATGATAAGGGAATCAACAATCTGACTGAATTCTAATGACCTAATGGGTGAAAGGAACCCATTAGTGAAATCCCACATACCTGGTGACGAATTCCAAGGATAAATCTTTCTATTCGGGGCTAAAACTGATGTTGCAGATGTTTCCTATGGTTTACAGGCGAGAGAAGAGAGCATCACATCAAGTCAATATCAATAGAAAGAGGTGCTTCTAACTAAGAAAACCTGTTGCGTTCTTGGAGAAGGGTTTGGTCGATGATTTCTCCTCTTTTACTTTAGTTTGTTCAAATTTTTGGTGAATGAATTGACTAGGGTAGGCTTTAATTTAGTTGTTAGGCTAAAAATGACCAAAACTATGTGGTTTAAACAACGTAGTTTAGGAGTCCAACACATAGGGAAAAGACCAAACTACCCCTGACTTTAAAGTTATCGGGGCAACCGACGAAACTGATCGACGATTTGTGGACTGACCCAAGGTCCATTATGGTCAACCTTTATTGGCTTCAAAGAATGGAAGTTTGGGGTCTCAATCCACAGACCAGGACCACGGCTGTGGTCTAATCTACGGTCCATGGGTCCAGCCGTGGGTCGACCATCCACGGACTCACCCACGGTCTGTGGGTCACCTTACGGTGTGTGGGTGGTGCCCGTCATTGGCACCTGCAACTTCTAAAATTTGTATTCTGGTCTTTCTAGGATACGAGGTGTTACACCGTCAAAGTTTCTTATTCGACGGAAAACTATGCCAAGATGTACTTGAGAGAAATGATAAAGTTTCATGGAGTGCATTTGTCCATTATTTCCGATCGTGGTACCCAATTCAATTCTCAGTTATGGAAGTCATTCCAAAAGGGTCTTGGCACTAAGGTTAAGCTTAGCATGTCCTTTCATCCCCAAGCTGATGGGCAAGTAGAGTGTACTATCCAAACTTTAGAAGATATGTTAAGGGCTTGTGAGACTAATTTTAAGGGAAATTGGGACGACCATTTGCCGTTGATTGAGTTTTCTTAAATAACAGTTATCACTCAAGTATCGATATGGCTTTATTTTAGGCCTTATATGAAATGAGGTGTAGATCTCCCATAGGTAGGATTGAGGTGGGTGATGTTGCCCTAATAGGTCCTTGAATTGGTACAAGAGGCCATGGAGAACGTTCGGCTTATGAGGGAAAAGTTGAAAACTGCTCAAAGTTGACTAAAGTTGTATGCCGATGTAAGAATGAGGGATCTAGCATTTGATGTTAACGATTGGGTTTACTTGAAAATCTCACCCATGAAGGGTGTAATGAGGTTTGGTAAGAAGGGCAAGCTTAGTCCCCGGTATGTAGGCCCATATCAAATTTTAATATGTGTTGGTAAGATTGCTTATGAATTAGATTTGCCAAATGAGTTGGCATCAATGCATCTAGTTTTCCATGTCTTTATGCTTCACAAGTGTGTTGGAGATCCGACATCCATTGTTCCCCTAGAAGGGTTGGGAGTTGATGAAAGTATTTCTTATGAGGATATTCCAGTTGAGATTTTGGACTCGCAAGTTTAGAAGTTGAGAAACAAGGAAATAGCTTTTGTAAAGGTTTTCTGGAGGAATTAATTAGTTGAGGGTGCTACTTGGTCAGCCGAGTCTGATATGCAGTCCCGATATCCTCATCTTTTTCCTTCTACTCCTATTTTAGCTCAAGGTAATGAGTTCCTCTTGGTTTGTCTTTTGTTTTGGGATTCATGTGTTTTTATGTGTTTCCATGATTTCCTTATGTGATGCATGTTCATGAAAACTTTGAAATAAAATGAGTTTACATGATTGACTTTCCCCATGTTGTTGTGCATTGTCTATGATTTGCCCATAGACTTCATGGGATGAATTGATGAGCATGCTTTAGATATGCTTTTTGAGAGTAAATTACATATAGGCTCCATGAGATTGTGTTGAGCATGCTTTTAGCTTGGAGAAGGTAGTTCCTCTTTGAACATGTGAAATTTTGAAGTTTCATGCATAATGGGTTGTTAGATGTAGTTCCTACTTCCTTGTGATGCGTCGAGTATGTTTAGCTTGGAGTTGATGTGTCATCCTTGGTTTTGTACATTTTGATGAGTTACATGCATGATGTGCTTCTAGTATTGAGTCTTTACTTCTGAAAGTTGTCTATAAATGTCATTCGAGGATGAATTTTCTCAAGGGGGAGATAATGTAACACCTCGGAATCTAGTAGACTAAACTAGGGTTAAGTGAGAGGGCTAGGTCCAAGGAAGAGGGAAAGAGCCAAGGAAGAGGGCTAGGGCATCCCACTCTTCCACAGACACTTCCCACCTTCCAATGACCACCACCATGGCTCGTGGTGGTAAGGCAGTAGCTACCCCAAGGCTGCCCAAAACAGCCTCCTCCACACAAGGGCCTTGACGGCTCGTGAAGGCCACCACGGCTGTGGGAGGTGTTATGGTCTTCACTTAGGTTTTGGGAATTCAGGAAGTGGCATCCTAGCTACTAGTCCAAAGACAACGGATGGCACAACGGCTCATGGTAGGGACCATGGCTCGTGGGACCTCAAGTGGTCATAAGGCACACCATTGTATGCTATGGGCTATTAGGTCTTTCCGGAATTAATTAGATTAAAGCCAAATAATTTTTCCTAAGTATAGGACCCCTATATAAGTCATTTTAACCCCAAAACTCACCCATTCAAGTCATTATTTCCAAAACCCAAAAGAAAATCAAAGATCTTCCTCTCCAAAATATTTCTCTCTCTAGAAATTTGAACAAGAAGAAAGGATTCAAGCTAGGATCAAGTTCAAACCTGAATTCCTCCATTGAAGTTAAGCTTTGGGCTTTGAGGTATAATAGTTTTCATCCATGGAGTTCCCAAATTCCTCAATTTCAAAGATTAGAATTCCCCAATTAAGTTAGGGTTTTCTTTAATTATCACGGGTTCTCTTTAATGTTGATTTAAATGATTGAGTTATGATCTATTATGCATAAATGAATGAATTACAATGATTTTATGACGATTTCCCCCATGAACCCATGTAATCCCTATGTTTTTAAGTTATGAATCATATGATGTGAGATTTTGATCTTAAAAGAAGAGTTTTATGAAATTGAGCATGTGTTACAAGCTTTAAATGTATTTATGACTAAATACATATTTAACCCATGTTTTCTAAGTGTTGATGATTGAAAGCGGGTTTTGACCTCAAGAGGTGAATTATGGACTTATGCATTTTCTTATGAAGTTTATGCAAACATTTTAAGGGTGCTTTGAGAGTAAAGTACCAATGATGATGTTGTGTAGTGAAAGGATATTCCTATAAACACATACTAGCATGATGTGAAAGGTTTTCTCACATAGAAAGGATTCTTAGATAGAAAGGCTTTCTCACCTAATTGAATCAAAGACAAAGGGCTATCTTAATGAAACTAGCTTGAATTGGTTGTCCAAGGGCACCTTTTCATGAGTAATGAAGTCAAGTAACAAATGACTATTTTGTGGGAATTTATGCTTAGCACCGAGTGGATATTCATAGTGAGATCGAAGCTCTCCAATAGTAGAGGCCAGGTTTTCCAAAGCAATCTCATGAGATGGAAGTCCCATAGAAGAGGCCAGGTTTCTAGTAGCAATATCCTTATCCCATAACTATGTGCCCCCATAGGTTAATTAGCTAGTGGATCCACGTAAGCTAAAAGTTCTTCGTTCTACCTTGGCAAGTAGGATAACCCTTTTCGGTGCGGGAGACACCGGGGAATCATGTTATAGCTCACATGGTCTCAATGTCGGTTAAGGCTAATTCCTCACAAGTAATAATGAACTAAGGTTACTTTAAGAAGTATCGCATATGAGTTCAAAGGTTTTAAAGATGAAGTTAGTTTGCATTGACCATGAATTATGGCTTATGTTTTATAACTCTTTTATATCATGTTTAGCTTGGTTAATTGCATGTCATGAAATGAAATGTCCCTTTTAACATGTTTTAAATGTTTTATGCATGGCTATCATACTTGGTACATTGTTTTGTACTAACGCATACTCTTGCCTACATTTTCCCTAAATGTAGGGTCCGTTATTCAGGGTGCTCAGTTTCGTGGCTAGTGGGTGATTTGATTGATTCTTGAGCTTTGGTGAGCATGCATGCTTTGAGGACAGACTTTTATTGTTTTAGTTTCTTCATGTATTTTCTCTTTTAAACATGATGTATGGGCTAGACCCAATTTTATTCTATTGTAGTAGATGCCTATGATGATACAAGAGTATTAGACTTCCCCTTTATTTTTTTTTATAAAAATTTTTGGACTTATACTATTGTTTTAGTCTTATTGTTCCATTTCTTGTGTTATGAGAGCTAAGTGGCTTGTATAGAGTCCTTCGGGGTTCTATATGCCATGTTATATCTAGGGGGTACCCTTGGATCGTGACAAGTTCTTCCAAACAGAAATGGTGGATCAGCTGCAATTAGGATTCGAGACTTCGTTCGGATTAATCAGCCTAAATTTCTAGGGTCACAAGTTTGTAAGGACCCACAAAACTTCATTGATGAAGTAAAGAAGATCCTAGAGGTGATGCAAGTGGCTGGAAATGACAGGGTGGAGCTGGCACTCTACCAACTTAAGGATGTGGCTCATATCTGGATCACTTAGTGGAAAGACAAAAGGGGTGCAGATGCAGCTCCTGTGAATTGGGATTGTTTGACTGGAGCTTTTCTGGACAGGTTCTTCCCAGGGGAATTGAGACAAGCTATGGCGCAAGAGTTTATGAACTTGAAGAAGGGTTCAATGCCAGTCCAAGAATATGGGTTGAAGTTCACTCAGCTCTCCAAGTATGCTCCACATATGGTTGTTGATTCAAGGGCACAAATGAGTAAGTTCTTGCTTGAAGTATCCAATTTGGTAAAGACATGTTGTAAGGGGATATGGATATCTCCAGGCTCATGACTCATGCTTATAAGGTAAAGGGATATAAGCTTAGGGAAATGGCTAAGGATAACAAGAAGGCTAGAACAAGAAATTATGAATACTCACAACAAAATTTGGGCGGTGGGAATCGCTCACAGTTTCAGCGAAGGACTACAGTCACGTACCTTCATCAGCTAGTGCTCCATCCCCCAGGTTTCAACAATATCAGAAAGGTAGGGCATCAAGCTCTAAGTCTCTAGAAGTACTTCAGGTAATAGGACTTTCCCAACTTGTCCAAAGTATGGTAAGAACCATCCGGGTGGGTGTCTTGCAAGCAGGGAATGGTGCTTTGGTTGTGCTCAGCCTGGCCATAGGCTGAAGGATTTTTGTTCTGCGAGGCAGGGGCAAAGAGGTAACAACAATAGGGCTCAGTCTACAGCTTCAAAAGCACCAGCAGGTCACCCAACTCAGCAGGTTGCTTCATCTCGTACAGGTAGCGGTCACCGCCAGAACAGGTTGTGTGCTCACCAAGCTCGCCAGGACGAGAAAGATTCTTCTGATGTGCTCACTGGTACGTTACTAGTCTTTCATTTATATGATTATGCATTGTTAGATCCATGGTCTACACTGTCTTTTGAAACTCAATATATAATAGTAAACTTCAGTGTTAGTCCAGACACTATCTCAGAACCCTTCTCAGTCTCTAGTCCAGTTGGTGACCCAATCATAGCTAGACGGGTATAAAGAAATTGCCCTATCGTAGTCTCTCTAAAAGTCACCTCAGTAGACCTTGTAGAGTTAGAAATGGTAGATTTTGATATCATTCTAGGCATGGATTGGTTACATTCTTGTTATGCCTCAGTCGATTGTAGAACTAGAATTGTTCGGTTTTAGTTTCCAAATGAGCAATACTTAAAATGGAAGGGTAGTAGCTCAGTGCCTATACGTCGATTTATCTCTTACATTAAGCACAAGAAGATGATCTCTAAAGGCTATTTCTATAATCTTGTTTGGGTTAAGGATTCAAACTCTTAAACCCCAACTCTTGATTCAGTCCTAGTAGTAAATGAGTTTCCAAAAGCGTTCCCAGAAGATCTTTCAGGAGTTCCTCCCGAAAGGGAAGTCGACTTTGACATAGATCTCCTTCCAGATACCCAACCCATTTCGATCCCTCCTTACATAATGGCTCTATCCGAGCTTAAAAATTTGAAAGAGCAATTGAAAGACCTTCTAGATAAGGGTTTCATCAGACCCAACATCTCTCTATGGGGTGCTCTAGCATTGTTCGTGTGCAAGAAAGACGGTTCTCTCAGGATGTACATTGACTATCATCAATTTAATAAAGTTATCATCAAGAATAAATATCCTATCCCTAGGATATATGACTTGTTCGATCAACTTCAAGGTGCTATTTGATTTCTAAGATAGACCTCATATCCGACTACAATCACCTCAAATCCAGAGATAGTGACATTCTGAAGACAGCCTTCAGAACTCCGTATGGTCATTATAAATTTGTAGTTATGTCTTTTGGACTAACAAATGCTCCTGGAACTTTCTTGGACTTAAAGAACGGGGTGTTCAAACAGTATTTGGACTTGTTTGTCATCGGCTTTATTAATGATATCCTCATTTATTCTCGAAGTGAGGAAGAGCATGTGACACATTTGAGAGTTGTTTTGCAAACCCTCAAACATCGGCAGTTATTCTCTATGTTCAGTAATTATGAATTCTGGTTACAATCAGTCGCTTTCCTTGGTCATGTGGTATCCAGTGAAGGGATTCATTTAAGGTTTCAAGCATACCTCATCAAATTCTAGTTGTTCAACGATCATAAATCAGTATAAAACCCAACTAAATGAGTTGGTATCGAATCCCACAAGGAGTGGTACGTGTTTTAAATTCAATTAAGAAGTATGAATGCGGTCTAATAAGCCATAGGAATAAACATTATCGAAAAAAGACATCTTAAGTTAAAGGGGTGACATGAATGTCAAATGGGATCGATTTTGGTTTTAGTTATCAACTACAAACAGTCACAAACACTAGGAGTAAACAATAATGAGAAGGATTTTTGGGATGTGATCGATTAATGGCAAATATAGACATATGGGTAATTGCAACTATTAGTAAATATCTAGATATTAGTGAGTAGGCTAGACTATAAGGAGGGTAATTTTCTCTCGAACAATTACCCCGGATCAGGTAATTTTTTTCGAACATCAACAAGCATGTAAATTAAGAACAGCCCACACCTTAATCCATTCACTCTCTCGAGCTAAATGTGTGGAATTGGGTTTAGGATTCACTCTCTCGAGCTAAGCCCAGATCAACCGAATACCCACAAACTATTAATCAAAAACCTTAGTTCTAAAACCTCTCTCTCGAGCAAGCCAACAACACAAACATAGAACTGCATTTGCAACTATAATTCTTAAATTAAACTACAATTAATGATTAAACTCATTTTTAAATAGCATTTAATCTAACAATTAGCATTACCCATAAACTAAATCAGCCCATAATCACACGGTCACACCTCAAGAATTGGGGTTTTAGCTAGACATTATACGAAGGTAAAAATAGTTACCAAATTAATTATCCATCAACTGGGTAAGAGTGATTTCATCTTTACAATGCTCCAATTTGATGAATCTTAAAGACCCACTTCCAATCTCTCAAAAGTGAATTTCTTCAATCCTACAAAGCTAAATAAAACTTTAGAGGAAGCTGTCTCCAAAAATAAAAATTATCTCCAATGTCAAAATGATCTCCAAAAGATTAAAAATAAACTAAACTAAATGTTCAAAAACGTATTTACAGTCACCGAAATTAAGCTGCGAAAGTCCATTTGGCGAATTAGGTTGGGCTCGTCGATCCACCAGGCGAGCCGCCCTTTGATCTCCTCCATCGCCTTTTTGCCTTGTCCTTCAACATCCTTGAATGTAACGTTAGGTGAAATCATGGAACTAATCGGCGATGCACCGACTGCTCTTTTTGTCTCCAATTTGGTTTCTTCCCTCAAGGCTGGCATAGTGGAACTTTAGGCAGTGGAATTGGCCCTTCGACAATTCACCAAATGCTCTTGGCGATCACCAAGCCTGCCTTTCTTCAATTCTTCAGTTTGTTTTGTTCTTTTTTGCATGTTAGTTTCCTTGCTTTCTTCCTCATTCAATGTACCTTAAAATCAAGGATTCTTCATCAATTTATGGCACAAATTAAGCATTTGAGGACACTAAATCTATATAAACAAAGCCCTAAATGAGTCTAAATCTCATACTTATAAGGGATCCGAGTGGATTCTTCGAAAATTGAGGCAGTATATTATTGGCCTAGACACACCTCTCCAACAGATATTAGAAGTTTCTTTGGTTTGTCTAATTATTACCAAAGATTTGTTGAAGGATTTTCATCCATAGTTTCCCCATTGACCAAGTTGACTCAGAAGAAGGTCAAATTCCAGTGGTCAGATGAGTGTGAGAAAAGCTTCTCAGAACTGAAGACTAGGTTGACTACATCTCTAGCCTTGACTCTATGAGATGGTTCAGACGGCTATGTGATTTATTGTGATGCCTCCAGGGTTGGCTTAGGTTGTGTGTTGATGCAGCGAGATAAGGTCATAGCTTATGATTTTAGACAGCTTAAGGTCAATGAGTAGAACTACACGACTCATGACCTCGAGCTTATAGCCGTAGTATTTGCCCTAAACATTTGGAGACACAACTTGTATGGTATTCATGTTAATGTGTTCACAGATCATAATAGACTCCGGTATGTGTTCACCCTGAAAGAGATGAATCTTCATCAGATGAGATGGCTTGAATTCCTCAAAGATTATAACATGAATATGTTTTACGATCCTGTTAAGGCCAATGTAGTGGATGATGCTCTCAAAAGACTGTCTATGTGTAGTGTAACATATGTTGAGGAAGAAAAGAAATAGTTAGCGAAAGATGTTTGATATACCGTGAGTTTGCGGTATTTCTAATACATTTCACTTACAAGTTGTGTGTGTCTAGGGCCTTTTTATATTGGTTTTTATGTATTTTATCATGTTTTGCAGGAAAGGTGTTCAGGCGCGGAAGTTTAGAGACAGCTGAAGGAAATGCAGAAAAAGGCATCCACGGAGGTCATCTACGGACCGTAGGTCCATTCACGGTCCGTAGGTGATGACCGTAGATCAGCAGGAATGTGTTGAGGACAAATCAGGGAAATCTGACCAAGTGTGGAACCACGGTGCCCATTGACGGTCCGTAGATTGATCTACGGACCGTACTGTTGATCCGTAGAGTGAGACTGCGAGGGTTCCAGTACTTGATTTTTGAAGATTCTAAGTATGGAGCTACGGAAGGGATTGACGGACCGTAGGTCGATCTATGGTCCGTGATGTTGGTCCGTCGTTTGCTTCAGAGAAGCTGATTGTTGGATGCTGAAATATTTTCTAAGTCTCGAGTGACGGAAGGGACTTACGGACCGTAGATCCATCGACGGTCCGTAAGTCAGTCTCGTGGATCGAAGACGCATACCTGAACAAACTTTCCTTAATTTGTTTCCTTTTTTATTTAGGATTTGTTTTCTATAAATAGGACATGTAAACCTCATTTTTGGGGGTTAGACACTATTATTCTATTTTTGCTTTGTAACTTTGGAGATTAATTTGCAACCCTAGAAATTATTGATTTCCCAACTTCGTTTTGAAGATTTTGGCTTCGCAATTCAAGTTAATTCTCTGGGTTTATTATTCTCTTTACGTAAGTTCATGATTTCTTCATCTACAATTATGAATTGTGTGCTTGCCAATATGAGTAACTAAATCCACAACTAGGGTTGTGGGAACCATGATCAAGTAACAAAGTATGAATAGTAAATAAGCAATTCTTGACTAATATTTTGCATGCATTGATAATTCTTTCGTTTAGAAGTCTTTTTAACGGTGGCCAACGTTAGAACTCGCCTTGTTACTACTTGTCGGATCACCGGCTTGCTCACTTAAGAGTTTGCCTTACAGACACATCTATAGTGGTGTGATATTCAGAATGGATCGGAATCTTTATTGGTAGAGGAGTTAAGAAAAAACAGGACAGTGATCCTATATTACTTTAGTTGAAAGGCGCAGTTCATCAACAGAAAGTTGAGGGTTTCTCCTAAGGGGGAGATGGTGTGCTTCGTTACCAGGGTCGCTTATGTGTTCCAAATATGGGTGAGTTGAGGTAACAGATCCTTACGAAATCCCATAATTCCACATATTCTATTCATTCAGGTGCCACTAAGATGTACCGTGATCTACGGGAAGTCTTTTGGTGGAACGGCATGAAAAGGGACATAGAAGACTTTGTGTCTAAGTGTCCTAATTGTCAACAGGTTAAGGTAGAACATTAGAAACTAGGAGGCATGACTTAAGATATTAGCATTCCTACATTGAAATGGGAACTGATGAACATGGACTTTATTATGGGTTTACCTTGTACTCACAGACAACATGACTCAATTTGGGTGATAGTGGACAGAGTCACTACAGATTTAGCAGAGGACTACTCCAAACTCTACATCAATGAGATAGTCAAGTTGCATGGGGTTCCCTTATCTATCATCTCAGATAGAGGTCCTTAGGTTAGTTCTTATTTCTGTAAATTATTTCTCAAAAAGGTCTTGGTACTCAAGTAAATTTCAATTCAATATTTCATCCAAATATGGATGGTCAGGCAGAGCGTACCTTTTAGACCTTAGAGGACATGTTGACAGCTTGTGTGATCGATCTCAAGGGTAGTCAGGATGATCACCTACCTCTCATAGAGTTCGCCTATAATAACAACTACCATTCCAGTATTCAGATGGCTCCTTATAAGTCACTATATAGGCATAGATATAGATCTATGGTTGGTTGGTTCAAAGTAGGTGAAGCAGAGTTGATTGGGCTAGATTCGGTTCATGAAACTATGCAAAATGTTCATCTCATCAGAGATAGACTAAAGATAGCTCAGAGTCATCAGAAGTCCTATGCAGATGTAAGGAGAAGGCACTTAGAATTTGCAATCGATGATTGGGTTTTCCTGAAAGTGTCAGCTATGAAGGGGGTGATGAGATGTGGCAAAAAAGGGAAGCTTAGTCCTAGATATGTAGGTCCTTACAGAATCCTAAAAAGGGTTGGTAATGTGGCTTATAAGTAAAAGTTGCCAGCAGAACTAGTAGCGGTTCATCCAGTTTTTAACATTTCCTTGTTGAAAAAGTGTGTGGGTGATCCGGCGGCAATAGTACCTTTAGAGAGTGTGGTTGTGAAAGATAGGCTCAGTTATGAAGAAGTGATAGATTAAATTCTTGAGCGCCGGGTTCGTAGGTTGAGAAATAAGGAAGTTGCTTCAGTCAAGGTTTTCTGGAGGAGTCGGTCCATAGAAGGAGCTACTTGGGAAGCAGAAGCAGTCATGATGGCCAAGTATCCTCACCTTTTCCCTTCTGATTACGTTTCACTTTGAGGTAATAGTTTCTCTCCACTCTCTCAGTTTAATCTTGTGTAGTTTAGTCTCAGTATCTTTTTCCCTCAGTTATTCTTGCATTTCAGCATATTCGCATGTTGATGGAACTCAGTTCAGTTAGATATCAGTTTCTAGTACTTAGTGGTAGGGATTGCAACTCCTTCCATCCATACTCAGCTTGTTTAGGCTTTATTCGAGAATGAATGTTCCCAAAGGGGGAGATATTGTAACACCTCGGATTCAAAAAAATAGAAAATGCAACTTTCTAGGACCTGGTGCCAGAACCACGGAAGCCACCGATGGTACGTGGTCTAACACACGGTTCGTAGGTTGGTTCCGTCGTTGGGGTCTAAAGTTTTATGGTCTCTTATCCCACCCATGATCGACCAGTACAGTCTGTGGTTTGACCTATAGACCATAGGTCTAGTCGTAGATGAGGGTCAGCAACTATTTAGAGGAAAATGATTGTTGGGTCAACTTCAAACAGTCATATCTTTTAGCACAAAATCAATTAGGTGGCCCATGACCTATCAAATTAAAGATAATTGAATCTTCTTTCCTACACCACCAAGTTTGCTAAAATCCAAACTCAGAGTAAAAATTTATGTTCGTTTTAGTGAAGCCCTATTGGGAAGAGCATGAACGACGACGGGCGGTAGTCCAAACGACGGTTCGTCAGTCCCACCATGGATAGCCTTTGTCAGCTTTTAAGTCAGGGTCGTTTTGGTCTTTTCTCTACGCGATGTGGCACTTCATTTATGTTGTTTGATGCCAAAACTATGTCATTTTACTTAGACTAAGCCTAATAACCTAGTTTGACATACCCAGAACCCTCATTCTCCAAAACTCATCCACATTAGAACGAAAAGAAGAGAAAGCAGTGCCAGTTTCTTTCAAGAACAAGCAACAGTGTTCTTCAAGTTTCAGCCCCGAAATCCAAAGTATTTCTCTGTATATTTCATCACCAGGTATGTGGGATTTCACTATTGGGTTCCTTTCATCAACTAGGTCCCTAGAATTCAGTCAGTTCCTTGATTCTACATAGCTTGTTTAGACCTAGGGTTTGTAAAATCTTAGGGCTTTGTTGAGATTTCAGTTGCTATAGAATCCATAGTCTAAATATCATGCTTTCTTGGAAACTATGCATAATTCCTTATATAAAATTCAGAACCCTAGTTTGTGCAAATTCTATTAGTTCTTGAATTATACTTGCTAGGTTAGTTAAATAGAAAATCATTCTCCATATTTCGAATGTCACATTCTCAATATATAAATGTTGCATTCTCAGTTAGTATGTCAGTTGATCTATTCAGTATTTAGTGCATTTTAGCTTCATATCTATTCAGTTGGGAGTAGACTTAGCACCAAGTTGGACTAGGGTTCAGCATACCCTCATAGTCCCAGCACTACGTGTCTGCGTAGGATAATAAGTCCCTTCAGTTGGGACTCTATATTAGTGATCACGCCACAATAATGTCTTTATACCCTTGGCAAGGTATATTGGGTCCTTTGGATGGGGCGTATGCATCAGACTCCATGTTTAACTCACTTAGTTTATGTCGGTTAATGGTAGCTCTCACAGTCAGACTTTTAGTGCATTTGACCAGGCTTTTAGCAGTAATATTAGTATATAGTTCAACATGTTATCTTCATGATTAGTACTTGGTCATTGCATTCAGTTTAGTTTTTAGTTATATTTCAGTATCTATATCTCTGCTCAGATTACATCATTGCTCAGTTCTGTATAGTTCAGCATATATACCTTGTATTCAGCTTAGTATCTATATCTTTCATGTTCAGTACATTCCAAGTACTGACTCATACTCTGCGCTACATCCTTTCATGATGTAGGTCCAGGTACTCAGCATTCAAATCATGCTTAAATTGATTCTCGATTTGCTTTCAGTAGTTTCAGTGGTGAGTCCTCATATACCCAGGACAATCTACTTGCTTTCATTTTAGTCATATTTTTTAGTTTCGTTTTGTTAAAGTTAGTCGGGGGCATGTCCTAACAACTCAACTCAATAAGAGGCTTTTCAGACATATTAGTAGATTGAGCTTGAGTTGTTAAGTGGTTGTTTAAGTTATTACTAAACTCTTAGTTTATTTCACTTAAATTCAGACCATTTGGATTTTTCCCTATTTTCAGATATCCACTATTTTTGCTTCCGCATAGTATACATTTTACTCAATAACTTTTATAGTATGCTTGATATATCTCAGACTCGGGGTTAGCTTGGAGTCACTCGTGATCCTAGATCTCGTGTTACGTCAAGGGGGTAGCCTCGGGGCTTGATAGTTTCCTCTTTATCTATAGCTCACCTTTGAAATTAGGAAAGTGAGATTTTCAATTCCAAAAGTCGTTGGCCTGGACAATGGTTTGTCGTGTTCTCCAAGCTACAATGTTCTTAGACACAACTGTTAGTGTCGATGCACACACTAATAGGTTAGTAAATCTGTACCGATGCATTGATAACTTAGACTCTGGTTCGGGAGACTTAGTCATAGGTGAGTTCTTTTGGTTTATTCTCTTTTTTTATACTTTTATCTCCCATTTTCATTTCTTTTTCAACTTGAAAGATGACCTTTATCCACTTCACAAGTTGGATTTTCCTCTTGATGGTAGGTACAATCTTAGCTCTATGTTTTCATTCTGACTTCACTTTATAAATTTGAGATTTATATCACTGATGAACTTCTTTGCAAGTGCTTCTTTTGGTAGATTGAGTTTCCCTTTCACTTATTTATATAAAGATAGGTACCACAAGTTATAATAATCTAAACCATGATCTGACATAACACTATGACTTATATAAATAACGAATGAAAGTAAATGATGCAAAAGTTGAATCTAAAAGGTGTATTAAATTCAAAACAACAAATGGATAAGGGAAAAATGTAAAAAATCATAAAGCTCAAAATACTATATCTAAAAGCATCTAAGAAGATGCTTTGTTGGAACAAGCCCCCAACGAACTCTAATTGTCTTAAAATGAAAGACTCAATAACTGAAATAAGGGGTTGTCCTCAAAAGTAAGGACTTAGCAACGCTACTGTGACTTGATTGGAAATGTTACAAATGGTGAGCTAAATTAAAAGATTCAAAACCTATATTATAAAATAATATATCAAAAAAGTTATGCATTCAGTATTTTAATTGTATTTATTGTGAGACAAATGCCACAATTCTTGTAAACGAGATATTATAAATCTAAGATATCTTATGATGCTGAAATGATTGGGATGAAATACATGAACTGATGCATTGACCAATAAAATAGACATGTAACTGGTAAGTACAAAAGTGAAATAACCGAATACAAGTTCAATGCTATATTTTGAGAACTAACTATGTGAAATACTAATAACTGTCATACTTTATCTGAGCTAAATTGATTCCAACCTCTACCCCAACTAAAAGGGCTCTTTGTACCTTTCCAAGAGTAAAAAACTTATTGATATGAATCTAGTTAACTATTGTTCATTGGACTAAGTTGTCTAACCAATGCTTATCAGTTACTCTTTACCCACTGTGACACGTAGTTCTGGTACTTAGGGATGGCTACTAAATGCCTAAGTCTAAACTGACACGGAGCCTGTAATTTGCAATTTCAAGAGTAATTTCCTTTATATGTGAAATGACCATTTTTTCCTTTCCCTTAGTGTTAGCATACTTTTTATGTGTTGCGGTAATGGTTAGCGTTGTCCCCAATATTATCGGTGAGATTTTGATACATTTGAGCCTTTTGGTTGAGTTATATTTATATAATTGACTTTGGTCAACATTACGAGATTCCGCCATCGGATGGTAATTCTGTCAGTTCCATTGCATGCAAAATGTCGATTTTGGTCTAGTAGGGTTGTTAGTAGATTAATTATATTTGAGTAGTGTCGCGTGATTTATTTTAAGCTCTTAGGTTTAGTTGAGATTTATCGATCCTTCGATAGTTGTGGCCATAGTGTGGGTTGTTTAGCTTTAGCTTTAGTTTTAGTTTGAGTAACCTTAGTTTAGGTGATCCATGCGAGAGTAGTATCTTTAGACCTTTCTTCTAGGTGACGTGAAACTTAGGATTGTTTTTTGTTCAACTGGTTTGGTTGATTTGATTGGTTGTATGGATCATTGAGTGTAATTCTTTTGTTTTTTTATTAAACTATTGAACTAAGGTCTTAAGCGTTAATCGGCAAGAGCACCAGGTCTTATTATTTGGGTTTATGCTTTTCCACTCTATGGGTTGTATTGGACGCCATCAAGGCCTGATTTTGGGTCTTGAAAGGATAACGTAGACTACGGTTTCTCAGACTCAATCACAGGTGAGTTCTTTTGGTTTATTCTCCCATTCTATGCTTTTATCTCGCATTTTCATTTGTTGTTCAGTTTGGAAGACAACCCTTCTCCACTTCACAAGTTAGAGCTTCCTCTCTACTATAAGTACGATCTTAGATGTATGTTTCATGTTGAACTTCACTCCGTAACTTTGAAGTTTGTATCATTGATGTACAAGTTTGCAAGTTCTTTTTGTGGCAGATTGAGCTTTCCTTTCACTTATTACTATGTGAGAATAAGCATTTGATATCGCATGTATGCATTCCTTTTGTGTATGTTTGGGTGTTAAAAACCTTGTTGGTGTACAAAAAATGACATTTCATAACTACTTCCTATCTAATGGATACAAATTTGGTCAATATAAAAATAAGTATAGCGACCTTGTTGGGGAGTTCCAGAAAATCGTAGCTTACCATTAACAAAGCGATAATGTTCCACCCTTAAAGGACATAATAGTTTCTCATTAAAGCTTAATTAATTATTAAAAAATGGGAACCACAAGTGAACATAAGAAAACCCATGATCTGACATGAAACTAATGTTTGTATAAATAACGACTAAAAGTAACTGATGCAGATGTTGAATATAGAAGGCGTATTAAATTCAAAACACCAAACAAATAAGTGAAAAAAATATCTAAAAACATAAACCTCAAAATATTATATTTGAAAGCCTCTAATAAAATGAATTGTAGGGAAAGGTCCATGACTAACTGTAATTATTTGAAAACAAAAGGACTAAATAAGTTAAATAAGGGGTTGCCCTCGAAAGATAAGGACATACCAACATTATTGTGACCTGATTGGAAATCGTACTAATCGCGAGCTTAAAGCTGAGCTTTAGAAACTACATTATAAAATAATATAGCACATGAAGGTATATGTTTAGTACTTTGAATTTATCGAGTGTTAGACATGTGCCCCAATTCGAGTAAACCGGATATTATAAATCTTTGATGCTGAAATAAATAGAGAAGAAATACATGAAATGATGTGCCGACCATTCAAATAGACATTCAATTGATAAGTACATAACTGAAATAACTGAATACAAGATCAATGAAATATTCTGAGACTCAATTACAAGAAATACTAATAACCATCATACTCTATCAGAGCTAAATAGAGGCCAACTTGTACCCCAACTCAAAGAGCGCTTCGTACCTTGCCAAGTGTACACAACTAGCTAACATGAATCCACTAATATGATGTTCAAAGGACTAAGTTGTCCTGCATACACTGACGATTAATCCTTTATTACCTACTTTGATACATAGGTTTGGGACATAAATATTTCTACTAAAGGTCTCAGTCTAAACAGATGGTGAGCCTTCATCCCTATGTCTTCTTGGTGCTATATAAAGTTGAATGTTCAATTGATCATGACGAATGCAATAATTATGAAAAGAGTACGAAATTTAACAAACTAAGGTTCAAAGACATGAATTTTCCCTATTTTGAGGGCCCATGAAAATTACCATAGAGAAATACTAAATTATGGGCTAAAACATATATTTATAGACTATTCATGAAGAAAAACTAAAATATGATGAACCTTGATCCAACTCAAAGACATGTATTCCTCTCATCCGCAGCTCCTCGTACGTAACTCCACATCTAAAAGGTGAGTAAGTTCTCCGTGTAATCTATACCTTAGTCCACCGTTTGTTTTTGTATGGGACAACATTGATTGAAATCTTGTGAAGCACCTAATTGCACATGGACCATTTTGGCAAGCAGGGCAATGCCATTATCTCTTAGGACCATTAATCATATTAATAGTTAATTTTTCAAAACATTTGAAGAATTTCTTGAACCAAAAACATTTTCTTCGCTCCTCATAATTCATCTCTTTTATATCTGGGCACTCATCTAATTCATCATCAGTGAAAAAACTATCTTGATCACTTTCAGAAAAATCTAATTCATTAGATGATCAAGCATTGTTAAGAAAATACACTTTTTTAATAGTTTGATGACCACAAGTACTATTCTTATTTTCCAAATGTTCTGAAATGGGATTCTCTGGAATCCATGGAATCTTTCCAATACTATTTTTTTCATCCTGGTTCTCGGACCTTCTTGCACAAACAAAGAAGTCATCATTTTGATCAAATTCAAGACTCAAATCTAAAACACCAACATTTCTCTTATCAACTCCATGTGTCGAGGATAGAATTATGTTTTGATGATTTATTACAAAGCTTCCCAACCATTTTATTGTTGTTGAAACTCATATTTGTATGAACCTAGAAAATATTTCACGAATCAAATGAAGAAGAAAAGTGAGAGGGGAACTTCTTTGTGTCACTACTTTGGCTTTTATAACTTTTTGGGTTCTAGCACAGAATATTAGCTCACAAGACCACAAATAGTAACATCTTTATAAATTGAAAGCTAGTGTTTTGTCTACACTACATTTACATAATAAGAATACTCATTATATGCAAATCAGAGGAAAAACGGGGAAATAATATGTATAATATATTATAAAGGATTACCACAAAGGAAATATCCTTATTCTTAGCTTATTTTACTTTTTAGGTTATATAAATAAATGGAAAAGATTTTATGAAATAATTCATATCCTTATTTAGTTTACCTTTTTAGGTTAGATAAATGAAAGGAAAAGAGTTATTGAAGCATTCATATATTTATCTGATTAAATTTTTAAGGTTAGATAAATTATGATTTTGCTTTTTAAATTAGATAAATGAAAGGATAAAATTTTATGAAATCATTCATATCGTTATCTAATTAGTTTATCAAATTTTCCATAACCTTAACTTATTTACTTTTTAAGGTTAGATATATTAAAGGGTGAGAGTTTATAAAGTCATCTCTAACCTTAACGTATTTATCTTTTTAGGTAATATAAATTAAAGAAGAAGATTAAATGAGAAGTCTCGTTGCATCTCAACTTACATCAATTGAGAAACTTTTCATATTGTTTTCTACTTATGTATAAAATTTAGAAAAATATTTTTCTTCCTACCAAACACCCCAAAATATCTTGAATGTCAATAATAAATATGGATTAAAATAAATTCTTATAAGTTGTAGATCATATTGGTCTAGTGCTTCAATAATTATTTTATTCTTCATCCTCATGAACACACATTGTGTATGTCACATATAAAAATCTTCCCACTAAGAACTTATATTTCATATATACTTTTGAAGTTCAAATAGATATGATCATGGATGTAGTCATAGATATGATCAGATAACATTATTTTCACATATGCAACCTTTGAATTATGATTTTGTTAAGCGTGGTCTTAGATATACAATTTCTTTTGAGAAATGTTTATTTATGATCTTTCACTACATTGTTCCTCATTTGATGTTTAGGTATAATTGAAAGATTAATTATAATCCCACTCACAACATATGACAGATATGAATTTATCTATTTAGTTTTATTTCTAAATACCCATTACCATCCCTAAACTTATCACATACTTATTGTGAGCTGTATTTTCCTTGTGATATAGATAGAAGTGATCATTCTCAATCTCAAGTATTGAGTAGTTATTCACAATTCAGCAATTGTTGAGTCCTTATCATATGGGGACATAGTTTATTTGTTTCTATCCTTATTTTTTACTTATGTCACAATCCAAAGTATAACCTAGGCGTAATATGGTGTGTAGAATAATAGAAATAAAGACTTTAGAGAAAGCATCGTATACATCAAAAGAGTTGACAAAGCGGATGTCTAACATTAGTCTCAAAGTCATCAAATCCATCATAAGAAAGTCATTAGGACGTAACCCATACATCACATACAAGGTCTGAAAACTAGAAATTACATAAGACTATGAAATGTCTTGGTCCTCGAAACATGAAGACTCACCAATCCACTTGAAGCACCCCCAAAAGATGTTTAGCCATGAGTGTGCGAGGTAGGATCGTCGGACGCTATATTCATGAGGTGCTAAGTCTAAGTCCCAACGGAATAGATAAACGTCGAATCACAATATAACATGGGAAATGAAATTATCAACACTGAGGCACATCGTTCAAGATCAAAACACAGAATGGCTCCTTAAAAATAATTCAACATAGATGAGTAAACCTTTCACCAATGTGAATTCATATGTGAGAAATACCTTTCGCAATCATGATCATAATAATATATGAGAAAACCTTTCACAATAACATTAATTCCTTCCTTTAAAAGCTTCCCATGATCATTTACAATAACTTCATAAAAACATGCATATTTTCATAAGTTCATAATTCATAGGTTCGTGAGTTTATCCTAGGTTCATAGTTGTAGGCATGTTTTAACATAATTTCTACTTAATATCATGTATTAACATTGAATCATGCATTAGAATACTTAATTAATAATAACAAATCACAATTGAATGAAACCCATAAAGATTGAATTGAAAATCCTAACTTGAATCAATTGAAATTGAAGGAAGGGATTGTAAACCTCGGGGATCCCTTGGAGGAAAGGACTACATGGGTGAATACCCACATACCTTGATCCTTTAAACCCAAAAATGATGGAGAATTGAAGACTTGAATGGAATCCTAGATATTTTTCTTCTTCCTTAGGTTGAGAGAATTTGGGGAGGATGGATTTTGTCAAGTTTAGGGAATTTAAGAGAATGAAAGTGGGTAATTTGGTGCTTAAAACATTATACAGGGCTTAGGATAGAAGGTAAAATGATATAGTTTTTATTTAAAACAACTAAGGAAAAGACCCCAAAGCCTTTTAAAAAAATTATCGACTCAACCTACTAACCATAAGACTTTCTATGGTCCGTACTGGTCCACCGTAGACCAAGTACTAGATCATGATTTCACCTATATTTTGACACAATACTTCTACGATATTTAGATGTTTCTACGAACCGTACACACCAACCATAGAAACCAACTTTGACGCTAAAAATCTCACTAAGTCTAGGACTCACCTACGAGATATATATACAACTTGTACAAGGAATGAAGAACCGTCCTGGTGAACCGTACAAAGGGTAGTGGGACTTCTTCTGAAAAAAATATATTTCCCCTTCCTCCAGATTCCATCTACGGCCCGTAGAAGCTTCTACGGTCCATAGATGGGACTTGTAAATTCAGACTTCAGTCCAAAAAAATTATTTTCTTTCTTTTCCAAATTGTGAGGTGTCACAATATTTCCTCCTTGGAAATATTTATCCTTGAATGGGACTTAAGACAACACAAGGAGGGTAGGGTAAG
Source organism: Solanum stenotomum (assembly GCF_019186545.1). NCBI lineage: Eukaryota > Viridiplantae > Streptophyta > Magnoliopsida > Solanales > Solanaceae > Solanum > Solanum stenotomum. The sequence goes on along the minus strand of NC_064284.1, from coordinate 36,916,228 downwards.
ACATCTAACAACCCAATAAGAATACAACTTCATCAACAACATATAATCAAGGAGGAAAATCAACTCCAAGCTAAAAAATATTCAAGACATCATTTTATAAGGCATACATGCAAATCATACTCAATGTACATTATCATGAAGAAATAAATCAATTTACCTCATTTTCTCAAAAGTCAATTTTTCATGTGTGTGCGTGCATGAGGAAACATGAGAACAACAAATACAAATTAAACCAAAAAGGATGAGCATTGAGGAGCTAAATACCTCAAGCTAGAATAGGATGGGAGGGAGAGATGGGGACAACGAGACATTATATTAGCCTCAACCTCCCAAGTAGCACCCTGAACCCTTTGATTCCTCCATAAGACCTTTACAGCTACAACTTCCTTATTCCTCAATTTCTTAACTTGCCGCTCCAAAATCTCAATCGGGACTTCTTCATCAGAAAGACTTTCCCTTATACCAAGATTCTCCAATGGCACAATGAATGTCAGATCACTAAAATATTTCTTCAACAAAGAGACATGGAAAATCGTATGTACCGATGTTAAGTCATTAGGCAAATCAAGTTCATAAGAAACCTTACCAATACGCCTCAAAATTTGATGTGAGCCCACAAAATATGGATTAAGCTTCCTTTTCTTCCCAAATCTCATCACACCCTTCATGGGTGAAATTTTCAAATAGACCGAATCATCTACATCAAATTCAAGATCTCTTCTTCTCACATCAGCATCGTACTTTTGTCAATTTTGAGCCGTTTTCAACCATTCTCTAATAAGCCAAACTTTGTCCAAAACCTCATGTACTTATATGAGACCTATCAAATCAATCTCACAAACTACAAACCAGCATTCATGATATCTACATCTCTTGCTATAAAAAGCATCAAATGGATCCACACAATGTTTGAATGGTAGCTATTATTGAAAGCAAAAATCTAAGGCAAATGATCATCCCAATTACCCTTGAAGTCAATCACACAATCTCTCAACATATCTTCCAAAGTTTGGATAGTACGCTATTCGTGCCCATAAGTTTGAGGATGACAGGCCGTAGTAAGCTTAACACAAGCATAAAGACCCTTTTGGAAAGACTTCCAAAATTGAGAAGTGAATTGGCTACGATGATCCGAGATAATGGATAGGGGCACTCTATGCAACCTAACCATTTCCCTCAAATACAACTTAGCATAGTCCTCCGCTGGATAAGAACCTTTGACGGGAATTAAATGATCTAATTTCTTCATATGATCTACTATAACCCAAATCGAGTCATATTGCCACCTAGTGCGGGGTAAACTAACAATAAAGTCCATATTTAAATCTTCCCATTTCCCAATAGAGATGCTAATATCTTAGGAGAAACCTCCCATCTTTTGATGCTCAATTTTAACTTGGTGACAATTAGGGCACTTAGCTACAAATTTCACAATATCCTTCATCATCCCATTTTACCAATATGCTTCCCGCAAGTCACGGTACATCTTGGTGGATCCTGGATGAATGAAATATCGAGAATTATGGGCTTCTAATCTGATTTGCTCTCTCAAGTCATCAACATTGCGAACACACAACTGACCATGATATCGAAGCACACCATCTCCCCCAAGGGAGAAAACCTCAATAGACTTTTTAAGTACTGCTTCTTTCAACTCAACCAAAATCATATCAAGACCTTGCTTGGCTTTCACATCCTGCACAAATGACGATTCTAAATCATTATGAATCATAATACCACCTTCATTAGAATCAACTAACCGAACACTCAATCGGGCCAATCTATATGCATCATAAACCAACTCCTTCTTATCATCTTCAATATGAGCAACACTACCCATTGATAGTCGACTAAGAGCATCCGCCACCACATTCGCCTTACCGGAGTGATAGAGAACACTCATATTGCAATCTTTTAGCAACTCAAGCCACCTCATTTGGAGAAGATTTAGATCCTTTGTTGGACACATATTGCAAACTTGTGTGGTTGGTAAAGATATCAACATGAACACCATATAAGTAATGCTTCCAAATCATTAGGGTAAAAACAACCGCCACTAGTTCCAAATCATGGGTAGATTAGTTCTTTTCATGAATTTTAAGTTGCCCTGAAACATAAGCAATAACTTTCCCATTTTTCATAAGAACACACCCTAGTCCAATCCTTGAAGCATCACAATAAACAACAAACCCATCGAATCCTTCCGTTAAGGTCAAGATAGGAGCCGAAGTGATTCTATCCTTCAAAACTTGGAAACGCTTCTAACACGCTTCCAACCATAAGAACTTAGCTTTGTTTTGGGTCAAAGTTGTCAATGAAGAGGAAATCGAAAAAAACCCTTCCACAAACCTTTTATAATAACTATCCATACCCAAAAATATCTAATATCTTAAAGGGATAGAGGTCTAGGCCAACTTTTAACCGCATTCGTCTTCTTAGGATATACCTCAATACCCTTATAGGAGACAATGTGACCAAGAAATCTCACATTTACTAATCTTTTCAAATAGTTCTTTGTCCTTGAGGATTTGTAACACAATCCTGAGATGATCGGCATGCTCATCCTCACTCCTTGAGTAAATCAAAATGTCATTGATGAACACAATCACAAAATATGGCAAGATATTGCCTAAACACTCTATTCATCAAGTCCATAAATACGGCCAGAGCATTAGTCAAGCCAAATGGCATTATCAAAAACTTGTAATGATCATACGGAGTTTGAAAATGCATCATTGGAATTTTGTCACGACCCAAGCCTAGGGCCTAGACGTGACCGGCGAATGGGGAACCCGAAGGAACCCCAAACAAGCCTCATAGCGTATCATTACACATCCTTGGTCGCGGAAGCAATTAAAATGACCATAAGCAATAAGCATAATCAAAGGGGGAAATCGGGACTAAGGGAGCAAGAAAAAAAAAAGAAGAAATGATACATAAATACCATAGATGAGTCAAGCTCAAGCATAATACACAACTTGTCCAACACCACCTCTAAACATGAGTACTTAGCGGGGGCCAAGACAAACTACCGGGCTCACCCTCATAGTCAAAACATAACTAAAAAGAAAAGTCTTATACATAGCAAAAGATCATGAGCAACGTCCCCGGAATGGAGGACTCACCAATAACCTTGATAGGAAATCGTATTAGCCACGCGGAGGAGGATGGTCAAGCGGTGCTCCGGTCCCTACATGGTGACATCATGTAGGCATAGAGTATGCATTAGTACGTTTGAATGTACTAAGTATATGGGATGCAATGCAATGCTACAATAGATGGACATCATAGGAAAAATGCATAATCATACCCGATAGATAGCACATTAGAGAAATGATATGTATAATGATGCTTACATAAAAATCATATTTAGTGGGACGTAGTACATGTGTGGTGAGTGACCATCAATATAGTATTTCCAAGGCCTACCACCCCCTTGGAGAGGCGAAAGAGGTACAAACCCCTCAATGTGGTTACCCGGGCCTACCACCCCCCGAGCTAGGGACCAAGGTACAAACCCCTCGATATGGTTATACGGGCCTACTACCCCCCGTACTAGGCAACCAAGGTACCAACCCCTCGATACGGTTATACGGGCCTACTACCCCCCGTACTAGGCTTGGTCGACTCACAACACTATATTGAGAAAATCATATACATGTATCCCTTTCATCATCATTTCAATAATTATATAATCATCCGACTCATAGGATGTACATTGGACCTTCCATTTCCTATGAATTCTATAAATGACATTTTATCAAACACATGGTGGGCTATTGTTCATGTAGATAAAATCATGTCTTTCAAGAGTACTAAGTCCAACCAATTCCGAAATACATATAAATCAGCCCACCAACAACATACATATATATATCAACCTTCATAATTTGATCATGGAAGCATGAAAACCATAAACATCACATAATAATTCCATTTCATGATAATATGCAAAAATAGACCATAATAGAATGTGTAGTAGTAATTCCATAATTCAAGAGTTCATAAATGATCATAAGGACCCATAAACTTGAAGTAAAATAGAGGATAAATGGTTGGACTTGTGGAAAGGAAGGTTTCCACAATCAACCCACATACCTCAACTTTGGAGAATCCTTGATGAAGATTGGAATGGAGAATTGATGCTTGAGATTGAGTCTTGAATCCGGAATTAGAACTTGAGATGTTTGAATTTGGTTGAAGATCTTGGTGGAATTTTGGAGAGGGATTAGAGAGTGTTTTTGAGTGTTTTGAAGCTAGAAATAAATATAACTAAGTATGGGACAATCCTCTTTTTTATAAAAGAAAAACGTCCAGCCCGCTACAGTAACTAAGCTTACTGGAAATTGAAATTCTGCCCGTACATGTTTTACGAAAATGGTCATAACTCCTTCATCCTAACTCGGAATGAGGTGAAACCAATTGCATTGGAAAGATAACTCGAAGGGCTTTAATTTAATAGGTAATGGCCCTTCCAGTTCATTGTGTGCTAAGAGATACGCCCCTTTAAAGTTGACCCTGAAAATCGCATTTTTTGCGATTTTCGAATTTTGATACGGTTGCTCTAAAATTCGGGTTAGACCCATTTCCCACTCAATTTTACCCCCTGAATAAGAATATGAAGTCAAATTTCCGAAATCATGCACGAATTTTGAGATATATGGAAATTACAATTATAGGTGTTTTCGAAGCACATTTTCGGGCATTTTTGGGGTCATTTCAAATTTCATCTTCCTTTACCCTCAATTAGTGATAACTTGATCGTAGGTTGATCTTAGAGAAGTAACTCACTCCTTGGGGTTGATCAAAAAAATAATTTGTCCTTGGAATAGAATATTCACACTTAATGGTAACTTTGTTCAATTGATGGTAATCAATACACATGTTAAGTGAACCATCCTTCTTGTGAACAAACAAAACTAGAGCACCCCATAGAGAGATGCTCGATTGGATAAAACCCTTCAAACAAATCATTCAATTGATCTTTCATTTCCTTAAGTTCTACCAGAGCCATTCGGTAAGGAGGAATAGAGATAGGTTGCATACTAGCGAGAAGTTCAATCCTAAAGTCTTTTTTTCCTTTTGGGAGGAACACCGAATAGAACATCAGGAAATACTTCCAGAAACTCATTCACAAAGAAAACTGACTCAAGAGTAGAGGTTTTAAAAGTTGTATCCCTAGCCCAAAAAAATGATAAATGTGACCCTTAGAAATAACTTTTCTAGTCGTAAGACAAGAAACAAACTGACCCTTAGGCATAGAATTTCCCTAATTTCCTTCTAGGATGGGCTCCTTAAGAAATTGAAACTTAAAGACTCGGGTCCTACAATCTACAAAAGCATAACAAGAATATATTCAATCCATAACAAGAATGAAACTGAAATCTAACATATCAAGATCTACAAGATCAACATCAGTGACTCTATGGGATAAGGAAATGAAACAACTTTTATAGACTCTCTTAGTCACAATCTATTCACTAATGGAAGTAGAGACAGAAAAAAGGATCTAACAACACATCCAAAAGAACATCAAACCTCATAGCCACATATGGTGTTACAAAAGACAAGGTATCACCAGGATCAAGCAAAGCATAAACATCAATATGAAAGAATTTTAACATACTAGTAACCACATCGAGAGAACCCTCTTGCTTATAACGAGTTTGAAGTGCATAGAATCGGTTTTTATTTGGATCACTTGAACCTGCACCAGTAGGTAGAGCTTTCATACCATTCTTTCCCTTTTAAGTTCTAGATGGACAATCTCTCAAGCGGTGACCACTTTTACAACAAGTAAAGAAGTTATCCGTGCCCATCAAGCATTTCCCCAAATGATTTTTTGCATGTGGGAACTGGAGAACTATTTCCACTACCATTTCCTCCTTGAGGTTTGGGGTTAGACACCCTATATTTATTTAACTTAGGAGCCAGATCGTATGAGGAACCTTGACCCAAAAACCTTTGTTGGAACCTAGACCGACCATGTCCCTAGGACCTTGAATGTGAAAAGTCACCATCACCGGTCTTTGCCCTCTTTACCTCCCAAGACCCTTATTTAAATTTTTTCACTTAAATTTTTTGAGAATAAATCATTAGATGAGAAATTTACATTTCCTTAATGAGCATGGTTATACGAAATTCCTTAACCAACACTCCGGACACTCCCTAAACAAACTTGCTCATCTTTACCCTAGAATCGGCAACCATAGTAGAATCATATCTAGACAATGGTGTGAACTTCAAGGAATGATCCTTCACATTCATATATCCTTTACAAAGGTTAATGAATTCAAGTACCTTTGCCTCACTCATCTCAAAGGAAAAGAACTTATCAAGGAAAGAAACCTTAAATTTTTTCAATCAAGATGACATGCATCAACCACCCTCTCTTCCTTTCATTTGTTGAACCATACTTGAGCAACACCCTTAAGTTGATAAGTGGTTAATTCTGCTTTTTCCACCGGCGTCACTCCTATGATCATCAACAACTTGTATGCCTCATCAATAAACTCTTGAGGATCTTCCTTAACCTTGGAACCATGAAACTTTAGGGGATTCATTCTAGTGAATTCCATCACTCTAGTTGCCATCGTAGCCACATTTGGGTTCACGGGGACCACAACCTCTCTATTGTCTTGAGTCGTCAGGTTTAGTCCTACACTTGAAAAGCAATTCAAAACTCTACATTAGTCAATTATTCGGCTGAAGGGTTGACCTGAACTTGAAGAGCTTCTCGTTCCATATTCTCATTCAAATTCTTCCTAACATATGCTCTTTGAGGGGATATATCTTGAGAATGATCATATAAGAATTAGGAAAGAGAAATATAGAGTTACACTTTATCGCACGACTTTAGAGTGGTGAAAAAAGTGAAATTTCCTAAATATCCTACAGCTTCCTATTCATAAATGTGACGCGCTTCACGCTCATGAACAAGACTCTACTCGAAGTGGCTTATGAGACATCCTAGGACCTTTCTAAACCTTGTGCTCTGAATACCAAGTATGTCACGACCCAAAGTATACCCAAGGTGTAACATGGCATATAGAACCCCAAGAGGCCCTAAACAAACCACTTGGCATATATCATACATGATAATAAAAATAAAGACTCTAAAGAAAGCATTTTATACATAAAAAATATTTGACAAAGCGAAAGTCTAACATAAGTTTCAAATCCAACTAATACATCATAATAAAGTAATTGGGAAGTGACTCCTACATCACATACAAAGTTCGAAAACTATGAATGACATAAACTATATCGGTCTTAAACATGAGGACTCACCAATCACCTTGAATCACCCCAAAAGATTTCTAGCCACTAGTGTGTAAGGTAGGAACGTCGGACCCTACATTCCTGAGATAATGTAGGCACAAGTATGTATTAGTACATGGAATGTAATAAGTATGAGACAATATGCATAAACATAAGCATGCAAACATAAATGACTCAAAACATGTAGGTATGATCATAATGAAACATTTCAAAGCCTTTAGAGAATTACATGAACAGCATAAAACATAGAAAAATACATTAACATAAAGGACATAAGAAAAACTTGAACAAAACATAATCATTTTGTGGGATCTTAGCTTTAACCGACAATAAGACCATGAGAGCTATATCATGGAATCCGGTATATCCATTTTACCGAAGAAGGGGAATCTACTTGACAAGGTAGAATCCGTACATATCATCATTTGCTAAAGTTAACCCACTAGCTAGGTCATTCAAGACAATCCTATGTGGGCACGTAGTTAGGGAAAAGAGGTTTCTATTAGAGACTACCCTATTTGAGCATCCACCTCAAAGACCTCTCGGTGCTAAGTCTAAGCCCCAACGGAATAAATAAAAGTCAAATACCAATATAACAAGGGAAAGGCAATGATCAACACCAATCCACATCTTTCAAGATCAAAACATATAATAGCTCCTTAAATATAATTCAACATAGATGAGAAAATCTTTACCAATGTGAATTCATATGTGAGAAATACCTTTCACAATCATGATCATAATAATATGTGAGAAAACCTTTCACAACAACATTAATTCTTTCCTTTCAAAGTATACCAAGATCATTTACAATAACTTCATATAATATGCATATCTTCACAAGTTCATAATTGATAGGTACATGAGTTTATCATAGGTTCATAGTTGAATAGGCATGTGTCAACATAATTTCAACTAAATATCATGTATTAACATCGAATCTGAAAGACTTAATTAAAAATAATCAATCACAATTGAATGAAACCCATAAAGATTGAATTGAAAACTCTACCTTGAATCAATTGAAATTGAAGGAAGGGATTGGAAACCTTGGGGACCCTATGGAGGAAAGAAATCCATGGGTGAATACCCATATACCTTGATTCTTTAATCCCAAGAATGATGGAGAATTGAAGACTTTAATGGAACCCTAACTCTTCCTCTTCTTCCTTATGTTGAGAGAATTTGGGGAGGATGAATTTGGTCAAGTTTAGGGAACTAGGAGAATGAATTGAAAGTGGGGGTAAATTGGGGCTTAAAACATTATATAGAGCTTAGAGTAGAACGTAAAACTACATAGTTTTTGTTTAAAATAATTAGGAAAAAGACCCAATATCCCTTTAAAATTATAACGGTCGACTCGACATACAGTTTAGACATATGGACCGTAGAACATTCTAAAGTCTGTACTGGTCAACCGAAGACCATGTACTGGGACCATGATTTCACCTATCTTTTGATGGAACACTACTACGGTTCATAAGTAGTTCAACGGTCCATAGACACCAACTGTAGAAATCAACTTTGACACTCAAAATCTCACTAAATATGGGACTCACCTACGAGACCTATCTACTACTCGTACAAGGAATGACAGAGTGTCCTTGTGAACCATTCAAAGGGTACTGGACTTGTTTTAAAACAAATATTTTCCTCTTCCTATGGATGCCACTTACGACCCATAGAAGCTTCTACAGTCCGTAGATGCAACCCGTCAAACCAAACTTCGGTCCAAAAATTTATTTTCTTACTTTTCTAAATTTCGAGGTGTTACAACTTATATCATGTATAGTTAGGGTACTTGTCCCAATAAATCACTTTATTAAGTTACAAATTTTCAAACATTAGTGTTCAATTTTAATAGAATTATTTTTTATATTTATTTTAGTTATGTTTTTAGTTTATAGCTTATGCTTCAGTTTAATATAATATGATTTGATATTCTATGCACAGAGTTAGCTTAAGATCACTTTTGGTTCGAAATACTTTGTCTCGACTACGTGTAGATTCGGGCTATGATAGAACTAGAAGGATGGTCTCCTCTTTATCTATCGCTCAGCTTTGAAATTAAGAAAGTGAGATTTTTGATTCCAAAAGTCGTCGGCCTGCACATTGGTTCGTCATGTTCTCTGAGTGACAGTGTCCTTAGACACAAATGCATGTGTGAAAGCACACACACATAGGTTAGTAAATTTCCATTAATGCTTCGATAACTCAAAATTTGGTCACTCAGACTTAGTCATATGTGAATTCTTTTGGTTTATTCTCTCTTTCTATAGTTTAATCTCCCATTTTTATTTATTTTTCAGCTTGAAAGACGACCCTTATCCACTTCACTAGTTGGAGCTTCCTCTTGATTTTAAATACAATCTTAGCTCTATGTTTCATTCTAAGCTTCAGTCTATAACTTTTGAGTTTTATACCATTGATGAAAAACTTTGCAAGTGCTTCTTTTGGCATATTGAGCTTTCCTTCAACTTGTTTAGGTCTGAGAATAAATATGAAATATCATATTTGTGCATTCATTTTTGTGTATGTTTTGTTGTTATTGTTGTTCAAAACCTTGTTGGTATACGAAAAAATACTTTTAACCACTACTTCTTGATAAAGGGATACAAATCTAGTCGATATAAGAATAAGTGTAACGACCATTTTTTTTTCAAGAGTAACAAAAAAAATTTAGCTTACCATTAACAAGGGGATAATATTCAATCATTATAGGACTTAATAGTTGGTCACTAAAACTTAATTAATCGACAAAAATAGGTGCCACAAGTTATAATAATCTAACTCATGCCTGACATAACACTAAGACGTACATAAATAACGACTAAAAGTATCTAAAAGACGTAGTAAATTCAAAACACCAAATGTTTAAGGGAATAAATCTAAAAACACATTAATCTCAAACCATTATATCTAAAAGCATCTAAGAAGATGCGTTGTTGGAACATGCCCCCAACTAACTCTAATTTTCTGAAAACAAAAAGACTCAACATCTTAAATAAGGGGTTGCCCTTGAAAGTGAGGACTTACTAATGCTATTGTGACCTCATTGGAAATGGTACTAATCGTGAGCTAAACTGTAACACTTCTAGTTTGGAAAAGAAGTAAAAGTTTAGCTTCGGGCAGGTGTTTTTGTCTACGAGTCCCACCTATGGACCGTAGAAGCTTCTACGGGCCTTAGGTGGCAACCGTATGTAGTCGGAAAATAATTCTTTCAAAATAAGTTCCGGTACCCTTTTTACGGTTCAATAGGACGGTTTGTCGTTCTTTTGACGAGTCGTAGATAGGTTTCATAGGTTACCCCAGACTTAATGAAATTTTAAAGCTTAAAGTTGGTTTCTATGGTTGGCATGTATAGTTTATAGAAAAACTTACGAGCCGTACACGGTTCCGTGGATTGTTCGCCAAATTTAGAGTCTCTGATCAATTTCTACAGTTGACCAGTAAGGTCCGAAGATAGTGGTCGGCAGTTATTTTTAAAGTGCTTTTTAGTATTTTCCCTATTTAATTAATTCCCAAACTAGGTCAGTTTAATCGTAATTATAGACCATATATAATTTTTATGCCAAAAATCTTACTACTCTAAATCATTCTTCAAATTTCCCCAAATCCCTCAAAGTTCTTCCTCCAAAATTTCTCTCTCTAAATATTGAAGAGGAAGTCTAGGGTTTCAAGATCAAGTCTTTAAATTAACCATTGATTGTGGGATTTTGAAATAAAGGTATGATAGTATTCACCTATGGCGTCCTTTCGTCCATAGGGTTCCTAAATTTATTAATTCTGCAAGTTAGAATCTCCAATTGAAGTTAAAGTTTTATTCGATCTCATGAATTCTTTTCAATTATGATCCAATTGATTGTTTTATGTCTTTTTATGCATGAATTGAGATAATTATATGTTTTAAAGTTGAATTCACATGTGCCCATGCATAATCCATGATTTCTAGACTATGAGCATATTATGAAGCTTTTGAACTATGAAAGATGAATTTATAAAGATATTCATGTTTCCTTACGAAATTGATATAAATGATTTAAGGTTGCTTTGACAATAAAGCATCGATGTTTTTGTTGTTGTGAAAGGGTTTTCTTACAAAAAGGATTCATAAGGTTGAAAGGTTTTCTCACCCAAGTTGAATCAAGATTAAGGATTTATTTCAATGAACTCTAGCTTGTATTGGCAACTTGATTGGGATCCTCGATGGATAATAATACAATTAAGAATAACAACTATTCCGCTGGAGTTATGCTTAGCACCAAGTGGACAAGCGACATTTACCCATGTCCAATAACTATGTGCTACCATAGTCCTAGATAAACATTAGCTAGTGGATCCACTTTAGCTCAAGTTTATGGTTCTTACCTTGGCTAGTAACGACATCTCTTTTCGGTGTGAGATAGATGATGAGTCTGGGATTTTGACTCATTTAGGGCTTTTTATTCATAGATTTAATGTCCTCAATGCCTATTTTGTGCTCCAAACTGATGTTTAAATGTTAATTTGTGGATAAAAAGAGAGCAAGGTAAGGACATTACCAGGCAAAAAGGAGCGTAAAAGATGAAAAAGACTAAAGATAGTGAAATCTTAGATGCGCCGAAGCCACTCGGTAAATTTCTGAGTGGCACTTCATCTCGCCTAATGTTCTAAACTGCCATCCCTGAGGAGAAGACAACTTGGCGACGAATTTGGACCTTTGGCGAACCGCCAAATGGATTGGTGATTGAGAAGTTGATCACCTAAAGTTGCAGGGTCTCAAGGATGAAGAGTCAAGAAAAACCAGCGATGAAGAGGAGAAATTAGTGCATCGCCGACTGGGTTGGCGAGGCTCGACTAACTCCACAGAGTGACCCCGCAGGCCAAAAATTTGAAAACGTATAAATTGTTTTTCAAAAAGATAAAAGAGTATCGTGAGAAAATTTTGAGTGATTCTCCATTGTTGAACTCTGAGCTTTCATTTAAGACATAGTTTTATTTTGTTTTGTAGTTTTCTAGTACATTTTGAGTTGGGTTTTTGATATTAAGCATTTTGGATCATTGTGAAGACGTGGATTGCAATACCAGACTATGGAGAACATAATTGGTATTGATTTCTTACTTTTTATGATGTGTGGCTAAAACTCCCATTCTTGGGGGTGTGATTATGTGATTGATTGTCTTAATTAGCTTATGGGTGTTGGTAATTACTGATTGAATTGTTGTTTTAAAGTGGGTTAGTTGGTAATTGAGTTTTAACTTATGAATTGTAGTTGCAAATACAGTTCTAGATTAGCATTTTATGCTTGCTTGAGAGAGAGGTTTTAGAATTAAGATTATCAATTGATTATTGTAGTGATTGGGTTGTTGAGGATTCAGTTCAAGAGAGTGAATCTTAAGTCGATCATGCCTATCTAGCTCGAGAGAGTTGGTAAATTGAGGTTTTGGGTTGTTCATAGTTTGATGTTTGTTGAGGTTCGAGAGAACTCACTTGATTCGTGATAGTTGATCGAGAGATGTCTATTACATCTAAATCCTAGCCTACCCACTAAGATTCAACGAACTATGGTAATTAATAATCACCCGTATAGTGAAATTGGAAATTAATTGATCACATCCCCAAGTATCCCTTATCTACTTGATTACTCTCCTAGTTTCCGTTGTTGTTAACTAATAAACCTTATCCCCCCATTTGACACTTGTTGTCAACCCTTTAGATTTAATCTAATAATTTTGATAATTTCTATTCCTACAACCAGTTAGAACATGACTTTAACTTCATAAGTGAATTCTCTATTGTATCACTCCATGTGGGATCAACCCTAACTCTTTCTTGGGTTTATAGTAGATTGTTATCGCCTACACTTAGTATTAAATGAAGTGTAGTTAAGCGTTATCAAAACTGGCACAGCTGCCTGGGAGTGGTGTTTAGAATTCTCTTATTGAAGTATAATTGTGATCTAATCTTGTTTGTAGTTTAATTGACTTACTTTGTTTTGTGTTTGTTGTTGGTTTTTTGTGAACAATTGACAAAATGAGTGCGAACAGAAGTAACGGTAGCCAGCTTGGGCACAAAGATAGCATTGGTAATCTGAATGATGCCAATGAAGTAGTTCAATTGGATGGTGTAGGTGTTATTCGTTTACCTCAGGTCGTGGGAAATCTTGTCTTCCACGTGACTTGCACGATGTTACAACTCTAGGGCTAGCTCATGAGGATCCTCATGATCATATTTGGAACTTTGTGGATGTATGTGGTCCATTCTCATTCAAAAATATCTCACAAAAGTCAGTCTGTCTCCGGTTGTTCCCTTTCTCTTTGATGGGGGAGGTAACTAAATGTTTAGCTGATCTACTGAGGGATTCTATTATGTCTTGAGACGAGCTTATCGAGGTATTCTACATAAGGTTTTTCCCTCATTTAAGGATGATGGCACTGAGAGACAATATTCAAGGCTTTAAACGTTTAGATGGTGAGCCAATCCATGAGACGTGGTTAAGATTTCAAAAGTTGTTACTTCAATGTCCTACTCACGAGCTTCCAAATAATGTGTTGTTACAACACTTCTACCTGAGTCTAGACTCAGTGAACAAAGGTATGGCAGATCAACTTGTCCAAGGAGGTATTATGCAACAACCTTTCGAGATAGCGTCGACTCTCTTTGATGGGATGACGAAGATAAGCTGAGTTTGGTATACTCGGGAGGATCAGGTGTCTCCTTTAACTTTCAGGATGATAAAGGAGAAAATAGAAAAAGACCAAGAGCGGGATCAAAACATGGCCAAAATGATGACCCAAATGGATCTTTTTTCAAAACATGTCATCGGTAGTGGTTCAAGGGCCGTGAATCTAGTTGGAGTTAGTAGAGTGAATTCTGATGAAGCACAATTTGAAATGTTGTACAATAAAGAAGTACACTTTCTAGCAAATCAGGGAGGAGGATTCCGCCAAAATTATCCAAGGCCAGGTGGAAACCAAGGATGGAATAGAGAGCGTGATGAAGGATGGAAGGATCGTGATAGAGAGTGGCATGTCGGTGGTACAAACTAGAGAGAGAGTGATGGTGATAAAGAGAGATATGTTCCTCCTCATGAGCGTCAAAAGCCAGAAGAGCAAAGAGCTAACTCGGAGAACTTTTGCACTAAAGATATGCTTGCACGCATTCTCAATAAAGTGGAAGGGTCAAAAAAGGTGCTTAAAAAATGAAAGAGGATGTCTCCAAACTCAACTAGATTGTTACTTCTCACTCAATGTCCATAGAAAAACTAGAAACGTAAATGGGTCAAATATCATCTCATTTGAACCCAAGGCCAAAAGGGGGTCTACCAAGTGATACATTGGCTAACCCGAATAATGAACCTTAAAACTGTATCCACGATGTTAAATAAGGCACTTCTTGGGAAGCAACCCAAGTGTTTAAGCTTTTCTTATTGTTGTATGAATAACAGGTATTGAATTTGCAGGTTGAAAAGTTGAAATTTTGGGAAAAGAGCAGTTAGGCGAGCCCAGGAACCAGGCGAGTCGGCGAGCCTGACTTAGATCGCAATTTGAACCATCTAGTTAGCTAGAGGTTCTGTAAAACTCGACGGGCTAAAGAGCAATTCGGCGCATTGCCGAGTGGGTCAGCGACATAAGTGGGTGTCGCCGATCAGCGCGCGAAGTAAAGAGTCATGAAGGGCTGAACCATTTTTAAATTCAAAACTCTCCCTCATTTCATACTTTTCGACTTCTACACTTTCACTACAACACTTGAGATCATATTTGTTTCCTTATTTTCTTGTTTTGTCTGTTGGATCAATTGCTCTGGGGAGATTTTGGTGCTTTTCTAGGCTAGCTTTTGAACCTTCTGCTTTTGAGGTTGGTTATATAAACCCCGCGCTTTAAATTTTGGTATCTTCAAATGCGTGATCATTATTTTGTCATTAAAATTACGTACTTTTGATGGGTTGAATGTTTTGTGGTAATGCATGACCGTATTGAGTTTTGTATCATGTTAATTGGTCCTTAATTGTTGATTCTCGTGTGTTAAATTGATCAAAATGTTGGGTTGGGTTGATTTTGTTGTTGGGTCTAGTAGGGGTGAAATCTGAGTAACCCCGATTGTGATGATTGTCTGATTTTATCCAATGATAGAGCAGTTGACGTCATTCTTAAGGGTAAATTATGTCAATTGGCCAATTTTGGCCAAAACGAGGGAAGTTTGAGTACCCTGAGGTGATGGGTAGTATGGGTCTGGGCTCAATTGCATAGAATAATAGTTTAATTTTGTTTTCATGGGCTGCGGCTGAGAAATTGAAGGTTGGAGTAAAAATCTAGCAGGTTGGACTATTTGGAGAGTTGGGTTGATCTCACCGAGTGGTTCGTCGGTTCACGTAAAGAACCCATGATCGCATTTTTATTCTTCATTTTTGTGATTTGTGAAATAGATGATGAGTCTTGGATTTTAACTCATTTAGTGCTTGTTATTCATAGATTTAGTGTCCTCAGTGACTTTTTGTGCTCCAAACTGATGTTTAAATGTTAATTTGCAGATCAAAGGTAAAAGAGCAAGGCCAGAACATTACTGGGGAAAAGGAGCGGAAAAAATGAAAAAGGATGAAGATAGTGAAAGTTGAGATTCACCGAGTGGGCACTTCAACTCGCCTAATATTCCAGACTGCCATCCCTGAGGAGAAGTCAACTTGGCGATGGATTTGGACCTTCTGTGAACCGCCGAATAGATCAGCGATTGAGAAGTTGATCGCCTAAAGTTACAGGGTCTGAACGATGAAGAGTCAAGGAAAACCGACGATGGAGAGAAGCAATTGATGCATCACCGACTGGGTCGGCGAGGCTCAACTAACTCCGTCTAGTGACCCCGTAGGCCAAAAATATGAAAACGTACAAATTGTTTTTCAAAAAGAGAAAAGAGTATCCTAAGAAAATTCTGAGTGATTCTCCATTGTTGAACTCTGAGCTTTCATTTGAGACATTGTTTTACTAAGTCTTAGGAGTTTTCTAGTAGATTTTGAGGTGGGCTTTTTATATTAAGCATTTTTGATCATTGTGAAGACGTGGATTACATTACCCAAATTACGTAGAATGTAATTGGTATGGATTTCTTACCTTTTGTTATGTGTGGCTAAAACCACCATTCTTGGGGGTGTGATTATGTGATTGATTGTCTTCATTAGCTGATGGGTGTTAGTAATCACTGATTTAATTACTGTTTTGAAGTGGGTTCAGTTGGTAATTGAGTTTTAACTTATGAATTGTAGTTGCAAATGCAGTTCTAGATTAGCATTATATGCTTGCTCAAGAGAGAGGTTTTAGAATTAAGATTATCGATTGATGATTTTAGTGATTGGGTTGTTGTGGGTTCAGCTCGAGAGAGTGAATCTTAAGTCTATCCTACCTATCTAGCTCTAGAGAGTAGATAAATTGAGGTTTTGGGTTGTTCATAGTCTGATGCTCGTTGAGGTTCAAGAAAACTCACTTGATTCGTGATAGTTTAGCGAGAGATGGCTATTACATCTAAAGCCTAGCCTACCCACTAAGATTCAGTGAACTTTGATAATTAATAATCACCCGTAAAGCGAAATTGGCAATTAATCGATCACATCCCCAAGTATTCCTTATCTACTTAATTACTCTCCTGGTTTCAGTAGTTGTTAAATGACAAAGCTTATCCCCTCATTTGACACTTGTTTTCAACCCCTTAGATTTAATCTAATGATTTCAATAATTTATATTCCTACAACCGGTTAGAACATGATTTTAACTTCGTAACTCAATTCTCTATTGTATCACTCCCTGTGGGATCAACCCCAACTCTTTGTTGGGTTTATACTAGATTGTGATTGCGTACACCTAGTATTGTATGAAGTGTAGTTGAGTGTTATCAATAGACATTGGTTTCCATGTTATAGCTCACATGGTCTATGCCAGTTAAAGGTAAACTTCTCTTAATAATGAACTAAAGTTACTTTCTAAAAGTATCTCAAATGTGTTTTAAAGATTCTTAGCTTGCATTGACCATGGTTATGACTTATGTTTCTAACAATTTATTTTATAATTTAGCTTTGTCATTGCATGTCCTATAAAGTCCTTTTAGCATGATTTCATAACTCTTATGCATTGCTATCATACTTGGTGCATTCCATTTACTAACGCTTACTTGTGCCTACATTGTTTCACTAATGTTGGGTCTGATGCACCTACCTCTCATACTCATGGCTAGTGACGCCCTTATAGACATTGAAGATAGGTGAGTCCTCATATTTTGAGGACCGAGACTCTTTTATCACTTTTATGTCATTTTTCATTTCGGATTTTGTGTGTGATGTATGGGATAGGTCCCAATAACTCCTTTGATGTAATAGATGGCTTTGAGACTTATGTTAGACTTCCGCTACTTTTTGTAAAACTTTTTTTATTTGAAATGCTTCGTTTAAACTCTTTGTTTCTATTATCTTGTATGATGTATGCTAAATGGGTTGTGTAAGGCCTCTCAGGGTCTTATAAGCCATGTCACATCTAGGGTTTACTTTGGGTCATGAAAAACTTGGTATTCACATCACAACGTTTAGAAAGATCCTGGGTTGTCTCATAAGCCACATCGAGTATAGTCGTGTTCATGAGTTCCAAGCGCGTCACATTTATGAATGAGAAGCTATAAGATGTTTAGGAAACTCTACTTTTCTCATCACACTAAAGTCGTGCAATAGAGTTTAAATCTATAATGTCTCTCTCCTAACCCTTATTCAATGTTTTTCAGGATATGGCCACCAGAAGGGCATATGCTAGAAAGAATGCGGGAGAGAATGTAGAATGAGAAGCTCCTCAAGTTTCAGTCGACCCTTTGTCCGAGAAAGTAATTAATGTAGAGTTTAGGGTTGCTTTTCGAGTTTTGGGTCAAGCCATGATGGCTCAAGAAAATAGGGAGGCTATGGTCCCCATGAACCTAAATATGGGTACGGCGGCAACTAGAATGAGGGACTTCACTATAATGAATCCTCTAGAGTTTCATGGTTCCAAGGTTGTGGAAGATCCTTAAGAGTTCAATGATGAGGTGTATAAGGTGTTAATGATCATGAGAGTGATACCGGTGGAAAAGGCGGAGTTGGCTGCTTATAAACTTAAGGGTGTTGCTCAAGTTTGGTTCAATCAATGGAAAGAAGAAAGGGTGGTTGATGCAGGTCTTCTTGATTGGGAAAAGTTTAAGGTTTCTTTCCTTGATAGGTTCTTTCCCCTTGAGATGATGGAGGCAAAGGTACTTGAATTTATCAACCTCCATCAAGGAAACATGAGGGTGAAGGAGTATGTCTTCAAGTTCATGAAATTGTCTCGATATGCTCCTACTATGGTTGTCTATCCTAGGGAAAGGATGAGTAAGTTTGTTTCAAGAGTATCTTAGATAGTGGTTAAGGAATGTAGTACTGTATTTCTCATCAATGATATCTACATTTCGTGTCTAATGCTTCATGCTCAACAAATCGAAGAGGAGAAACTTAAGAAAAAGTCTAGGGAGGCAAAGAGGGCCAAGACCGGTGAGGGTGACTTTTCACATTCGAGGTCCAATAGATATGGTCATTCTAAGTTTCGACAAAGGTTTTTCGGTCAAGGTTCCTTTAATTCTCCGGTTCCCAAATTCAACAAATATAAGGTTTCTAATTCTAAACCTCAAGGAGGAAATGGTGGTGGATCTTCATTGTCTATTTGTGCTAGGTGTGCAAGAAAGCATGAGAGTAAATGCCTAGCCGGTTCTAATGCATATTTTGGTTGTGGCAAGATGGATCATAAGATAAGGGATTTCCCCTTAGTTGCTAAGAATGAAGGAGATAATCATCGATGAGCACAACCTAACCCTTTATGTACATCAAACTCATTCTGATCAAGAGGGTTCGCCCGATTTGTTTACCAGTATGTTCAAAGTCTTTCATCTTGATGTTTATACTTTGCTTGATCCTTGTGCTACCTTGCGTTTTGTGACTCCATATGTGGCTATGAGGTTCGTTATTCTTCCTCATGTGTTGTTAGACCCTTTTTATGTCTCTACTCCTATTGGTAAATATATTGTGGCTAAGAGAGTCGGTAGAGATTGGCATGTGTCCTTATCTGTCACGACCCAAGCCTAGGGCCTAGACGTGACCGGCGAATGGGGAACCCGAAGGAACCCCAAACAAGCCTCATAGCGTATCATTACACATCCTTGGTCGCGGAAGCAATTAAAATAACCATAAGCAATAAGCATAATCAAAGGGGGAAATCGGGACTAAGGGAGCAAGAGAAAAAAAAAAGGAAGAAATAATACCTAAATACCATAGATGAGTCAAGCTCAAGCATAATACACAACTTGTCCAACACCACCTCTAAACATGAGTACTTAGCGGGGGCCAAGACAAACTACCGGGCTCACCCTCATAGTCAAAACATAACTAAAAAGAAAAGTCTTATACATAGCAAAAGATCATGAGCAACGTCCCCGGAATGGAGGACTCACCAATAACCTTGATAGGAAATCGTATTAGCCACGCGGAGGAGGATGGTCAAGCGGTGCTCCGGTCCCTACATGGTGACATCATGTAGGCATAGAGTATGCGTTAGTACGTTTGAATGTACTAAGTATGTGGGATGCAATGCAATGCTACAATAGATGGACATCATAGGAAAAATGCATAATCATACCCGATAGATAGCACATTAGAGAAATGATATGTATAATGATGCTTACATAAAAATCATATTTAGTGGGACGTAGTACATGTGTGGTGAGTGACCATCAATATAGTATTTCCAAGGCCTACCACCCCCTTGGAGAGGCGAAAGAGGTACAAACCCCTCAATGTGGTTACCCGGGCCTACCACCCCCCGAGCTAGGGACCAAGGTACAAACCCCTCGATGTGGTTATACGGGCCTACTACCCCCCGTACTAGGCAACCAAGGTACAAACCCCTCGATACGGTTACCCGGGCCTACAACCCCCCGAGCTAGGCTTGGTCGACTCACAACACTTATATAGAGAAAATCATATACATGTATCCCTTTCATCATCATTTCAATAATTATATAATCATCCGACTCATAGGATGTACATTGGACATTCCATTTCCTAAGAATTCTATCAATGGCATTTTATCAAACACATGGTGGGCTATTGTTCATGTAGATAAAATTATGTCTTTCAAGAGTATTAAGTCCAACCAATTCCGAAATACATATAAATCAGCCCACCAACAACATACATATATATATCAACCTTCATAATTTGATCATGGAAGCATGAAAACCATAAACATCACATAATAATTCCATTTCATGATAATATGCAAAAATAGACCATAATAGAATGTGTAGTAGTAATTCCATAATTCAAGAGTTCATAAATGATCATAAGGACCCATAAACTTGAAGTAAAATAGAGGATAAATGGTTGGACTTGTGGAAAGGAAGGTTTCCACAATCAACCCACATACCTCAACTTTGGAGAATCCTTGATGAAGATTGGAATGGAGAATTGATGCTTGAGATTGAGTCTTGAATCCGGAATTAGAACTTGAGATGTTTGAATTTGGTTGAAGATCTTGGTGGAATTTTGGAGAGGGATTAGTGAGTGTTTTTGAGTGTTTTGAAGCTAGAAAGAAATATAACTAAGTATGGGACAATCCTCTTTTTTATAAAAGAAAAACGTCCCAGCCGCTACAGTAACGTAGCTCACTGGAATTTGCAAATCTGCTCCGACAGGTTTTACGAAAATGGTCATAACTCCTTCATCCTAACTCGAAATGAGGTGAAACCAATTGCATTGGAAAGATAACTCGAAGGGCTTTAATTTAATAGGTAGTGGCCCTTCCAGTTCCTTGTGTGCTAAGAGATATGCCCCTTTAAAGTTGACCCTGAAAATCGCATTTTTTGCGATTTTCGAATTTTGATACGGTTGCTCTAAAATTCGGGTTAGACCCATTTCCCACTCAATTTTACCCCCTGAATAAGAATATGAAGTCGAATTTCCGAAATCATGCACGGATTTTGAGATATATGGAAATTACAATTATAGGTGTTTCCGAAGCACATTTTCGGGCATTTTTGGGGTCGTTTCAATATCTCCCCCTTGGGAACATTCGTCCCCGAATGTTAAAGAAACGTACATGAGGGACACAAACATGGCAATATCAGCCCACATAAGGATGCAACAATGCACTTACATCTTATTTCAAAAACCTCAACATAGTTGTAAAACCACAATGAACTTGTCAATTTAAACATGAATGTATGCAATGACATGGGGGCTGAACTTAAGACCTGAGATTTTATAAAGGGCTTAAATTAATACCTTAGGCTTGAGTGGATTGGAAAAGATAAGGATATCGCCTTTGCATGTCCGCTTCGGCCTCCCAAGTAGCACTTTCAACTTGTTGATTTCTCCAAAGGACTTTAACGGAAGCCACATCTTTGTTTCTCAACCTCTTCACTTGTCTATCTAAAATCTGGACCGGAACCTCTTCATAGGTCAAATTATCTTCAACAACACCCACAACATCAAGAGACACAATGGCATTCGGATCACCCACACACTTCCTCAACATAGACACATGAAATACCGGATGAACCAAATTCATTTCGCTAGGCAATTCCAACTCATAAGCTACCTTGCCAATTCTCCTCATCACCTTATAAGGACCCACGTATCTTGGGCTCAACTTGCCCTTCTTACCAAAACGAACCACACCCTTCATGGGTGACACCTTCAAATAGACCCAATCACCAACTTGGAATTCAAGAGCCCTTCTCCTCACATCGGCATAGGACTTTTGGCGACTTTGGGCCGTCTTCAACCTTTCTCTAATCATCCTAACCTTCTCAAGAGCCTCCATAACTAGATCTGGTCCTAACAAGGCCACCTCACCAACCTCAAACCACCCAACCGGTGATCTACAACGCCTCCCATAGAGAGCCTCAAAAGGAGCCATACCGATGCTAGAATGATAGCTATTGTTATAGGCAAACTCAATCAATGGAAGATGATCATCCCAACTACCCTTAAGCTCCAATACACAAGCCCTAAGCATATCCTCAAGTGTTTGGATAGTCCTTTCGGCTTGTCCATCCGTTTGCGGGTGAAAGGCCGTAGTAAGCTTAACTCTCGTACCTAGACCCCTTTGAAAGGACTTCCAAAAGTGTGAAGTAAATTGAGTACCACGGTCCGATATGATGGATAGAGGAATCCCATGCAACCTTACCAAGTCATGAATATATAACCTTGCATAATCTTCCGCCCCATATGTTGTCTTTACCGGTAGAAAATGAGCCGATTTTGTCATCCTATCAACCACCACCCAAATAGAATCAAAACCTTTTCTAGTCTTGGGTAAACCAACTACAAAATCCATATTAATTTCTTCCCACTTCCAAGTAGGAATCTCTATGTCTTGGGTTAGACCACCCGGCCTTTGATGTTCGGCCTTGACTTGTTGACAACTATGACAACCGGAGACGAATTTGGCAATGTCCTTCTTCATGCCTCCCCACCAATACACATCCCTCAAATCTCTATACATTTTGGTGGAACCGGGGTGAATGGAGTAGGAAGAATTATGAGCCTCCTCAAGAATTTTCTCCCTCAAACCATCAACACAAGGCACACACAACCTACCTTGGTACCTAAGGGCACCATCTCCCCCTTGGGAGAAAACTTCCACCTTGCCCTCTTTCACCAAGGCCTTCAATTCTAACAAGGAAGAGTCAAGATCTTGTTTTGCTATCACCTCATCAACCAAGGAAGACCTAGCACCATCAACAACGACCACACCACCATTACCAACCTCTTCCAACCTAACCCCCAACCTAGCCAACCGATGCACCTCCCTAGCCATTTCCCTATCACCAATATCAACATGAGCTAGGCTACCCATAGACACCCTACTCAAAGCATCCGCCACCACATTAGCTTTACCGGGATGATAATGCACACTCATATCATAATCTTTAAGAAATTCTAGCCACCTTCTTTGTCTCAAGTTGAGATCTTTTTGGGTGAAGACATATTGGAGGCTCTTATGATCGGTGAACACATCAACATGTACCCCATACAAGTAATGACGCCAAATCTTTAAAGCAAACACCACCGCGGCTAATTCAAGATCATGCGTAGGATAGTTCTTTTCATGCACTTTGAGTTGTCTAGAAGCATAGGCTATCACCTTACCATTTTGCATTAGGACACAACCCAAGCCAACTCTAGAAGCATCACAATACACAACAAATCCCTCAAGCCCATCCGGTAGTGACAATATAGGAGCGGACACAAGTTTATCTTTCAAGGTTTGAAAACTCCTTTCGCACTCGTCGGTCCACTCAAACTTAGCCTTCTTTTGTGTCAACTTAGTCATGGGAGAAGCAATAGAAGAAAACCCATTCACAAATCTCCGGTAGTAACCCGCTAAGCCCAAGAAGCTCCTAATATCCGACGGGGTCAATGGCCTAGGCCAATTTCTAATCACATCGGTCTTCTTAGGGTCTACCTTAATACCATCCCCCGACACCACATGACCTAGGAAGGCAACCTCCCTCAACCAAAATTCACACTTTTCATACTTGGCATACAACTTCTCCTCTCTCAATCTTTGCAACACAACCCTCAAGTGACCCATATGTTCTTCCTCGCTATGCGAATAGATTAAAATATCATCAATGAAGACCACAACAAAGGAATCAAGGTAGGGTTTAAAGACCCTATTCATTAGGTCCATGAAGATAGCCGGTGCATTGGTCAACCCAAAGGACATGACCACAAATTCATAATGCCCATACCTAGTCCGGAAGGCTGTCTTGGGAATGTCACACTCCCTCACCTTCACTTGATGATACCCGGACCGAAGATCAATCTTAGAGAAATGGCTAGCCCCTTGCAATTGGTCGAACAAGTCATCAATCCTAGGAAGAGGATATTTATTCTTGACGGTGACCCTATTGAGTTGCCGGTAATCAATACACATCCTAAGGGACCCATCTTTCTTCTTCACAAACAACACCGGAGCACCCCATGGTGATTGGCTAGGCCTAATAAAACCCTTCTCCAACAAGTCCTTCAATTGTTCCTTCAACTCCTTTAACTCCGCCGGGGCCATACGGTAAGGGGGAATAGAAATGGGTTGAGTATCGGGGAGGAGGTCTATGCCAAAATCTATTTCCCTTTCGGGAGGAACACCGGGAAGGTCATTAGGAAAGACATCAAGGAATTCATTTACGATCGGAACCGACTCTATAGGAAGGGTTTTGGACTCCACATCCTTAACCCTCACAAGGTGATAGAGACACCCCTTAGAGATCAACTTACGGGCTTTAATGCAAGAGATGAACCTACCCTTGACTACCACATTTTGGCTTTCCCACTCAAGAATGGGTTCACTTGGAAATTGGAACTTGACCCTACGGGTTCTACAATCAATGGAAGCATAGTATGCATGCAACCAATCCATCCCAAGAACAACATCAAAATCGACCATGTTCAACTCAACAAGATCACAAGGCAATATTTTATGCAAGATGCAAATAGGACAATTTCTATAGACCTTCCTAGCAACAATATATGCACCAATAGGAGTAGACACCTTATATGACTCACGCAACAATTCGGGCTCAACATGAAACTTTTTGGCAACAAAGGGGGTGACAAAAGAAAGAGAGGCACCCGGATCAATTAATGCATATACATCAAAGTCAAAGATTTTCAACATACCGGTAACGACATCGGGGACTTCATCGACCCCTTGCCTCCCATGCAAAGCATAAAATCGATTGTGCCTTGGGGCACCATCTTGTCGGCCCCCTCTCCCCAAAGGAACCGCATTGGCACCTTGTGGACGGACCTCCTTACCCTTGTTGCGATTTCGAGGACAATCCATTGCCTTGTGCCCCATTTCCCCACAACTATAGCAAGCACCGGTATTTCTCAAGCACGGGCCACCATGGCCCTTACCACACTTCGGACATACATCAATAGGACCCATACCACCAACACCTTGGGCCCTTGGAACATCATTGGCAAACCCCTTATGGGGCGCATGAGAAGACCCTTGGCCTTGATGAAACCGGCCTCCCCTTCGACTTTGGAACTTGCCCTCAAAACGGGCCCTCTTGGCCTCATGACCCCTCCTCTTCCTCAACTTCTCTTCCTCCATTTGTTCGGCATAAACCATCAAGCGGGACAAGTCCATGTCACTAATCAACATTGCGGATCGGCATTCTTCACTCACTAGGTCGGACACACCCATCACGAATTTGTTCATTCTAGATCGTGAGTCGGCAACCAAGTGTGGAGCATATCTTGAAAGTTGGTTAAACTTGAGGGCATACTCCCTCACACTCATAGACCCTTGTTTTAAATTCATGAACTCCACCAATTTGGCTTCCCTAAGTTCAAGAGGAAAGAATCGATTAAGGAAAGCCGTTTTGAACTCTTCCCAAGGCACCACATAGTTTGCCCCCTTCTCTTCCTTCCATTGGTTGTACCATATTTGGGCCACCCCTTTTAGTTGGTAGGCCGCCAACTCCGCCTTATCTTCTGACCTCATGCCCATGATAGCTAATATCTTGTGGACTTCATCAATGAACTCTTGAGGGTCTTCATCTAACTTAGACCCATAGAATTCCGGGGGATTCATCCGCACGAAGTCTCTCACCCGAGATGCCGGGGTAGGAGCCTGAGGAGCTTGGGCCCCGTGGTTGGCTTGATTAGCCATAGCTTGAGCAAATAAAGTAAGGGCATCCCGAAGATCCCCATTGGTCGGTTGTTCCTCGGGTGCGCGGGCTCGTCTTCCTCTTGTATTAGGCATGATCTAGCATAGCAAAGAGCAACCGTTAGGGAAGAACTTGATTCAACTCTATAGCACGACTTAGAACAAGGAGAAGGGAAACATTTCCTAAAACGTCTCATAGCCTCCTACTCATAGTTGTGGTGCACAACACAACCATGAATCGGACTCTAATCAACGCGGTGGGTTGGACTCCGAGAATCTATCAACCTAGTGCTCTGATACCAAGTTTGTCACGACCCAAGCCTAGGGCCTAGACGTGACCGGCGAATGGGGAACCCGAAGGAACCCCAAACAAGCCTCATAGCGTATCATTACACATCCTTGGTCGCGGAAGCAATTAAAATGACCATAAGCAATAAGCATAATCAAAGGGGGAAATCGGGACTAAGGGAGCAAGAGAAAAAAAAAAGAAATGGTACATAAATACCATAGATGAGTCAAGCTCAAGCATAATACACAACTTGTCCAACACCACCTCTAAACATGAGTACTTAGCGGGGGCCAAGACAAACTACCGGGCTCACCCTCATAGTCAAAACATAACTAAAAAGAAAAGTCTTATACATAGCAAAAGATCATGAGCAACGTCCCCGGAATGGAGGACTCACCAATAACCTTGATAGGAAATCGTATTAGCCACGCGGAGGAGGATGGTCAAGCGGTGCTCCGGTCCCTACATGGTGACATCATGTAGGCATAGAGTATGCGTTAGTACGTTTGAATGTACTAAGTATGTGGGATGCAATGCAATGCTACAATAGATGGACATCATAGGAAAAATGCATAATCATACCCGATAGATAGCACATTAGAGAAATGATATGTATAATGATGCTTACATAAAAATCATATTTAGTGGGACGTAGTACATGTGTGGTGAGTGACCATCAATATAGTATTTCCAAGGCCTACCACCCCCTTGGAGAGGCGAAAGAGGTACAAACCCCTCAATGTGGTTACCCGGGCCTACCACCCCCTGAGCTAGAGACCAAGGTACAAACCCCTCGATGTGGTTATACGGGCCTACTACCCCCCGTACTAGGCAACCAAGGTACCAACCCCTCGATACGGTTATACGGGCCTACTACCCCCCGTACTAGGCTTGGTCAACTCACAACACTAAATAGAGAAAATCATATACATGTATCCCTTTCATCATCATTTCAATAATTATATAATCATCCGACTCATAGGATGTACATTGGACCTTCCATTTCCTATGAATTCTATAAATGACATTTTATCAAACACATGGTGGGCTATTGTTCATGTAGATAAAATCATGTCTTTCAAGAGTACTAAGTCCAACCAATTCCGAAATACATATAAATCGGCCCACCAACAACATACATATATATATCAACCTTCATAATTTGATCATGGAAACATGAAAACAATAAACATCACATAATAATTCCATTTCATGATAATATGCAAAAATAGACCATAATAGAATGCGTAGTAGTAATTCCATAATTCAAGAGTTCATAAATGATCATAAGGACCCATAAACTTGAAGTAAAATAGAGGATAAATGGTTGGACTTATGGAAAGGAAGGACCACACTATCACTTTCATGAATTTACTATCTACCTGTTCCGCAACGAAAAATGGTGGTAGATGGTAGTGTGGTAGGTGAGTAACGTATTTTTAAGATTTTATTATAATATCTTTTTACTAAGTGTCTTAATCTTGATATCTCTTTAATATTATTTTTTGGTAGTGCTAAATTCATAGTAATATGTAATAATATTTATTGTAATATTCTTTCGATATTTGTTTTAATCTGAATATTTCTTTAATATTATTTATGATATATTCTAGATATAACATATCCTCGATTCTTTGGTACATATATAAATTTTCCTCCATTAATTGTTCTAATAGTTTTATATCTTCCATAGATTTTACCCAATATTGTAAATATTCGTAGTTCATTTTAATCTGAATTTATTTCTAAATCATAGCACTCTGTTCTTTCGAAGTCTAAATCATGTAGGTCTATTTCATACCATTCTTGATTTAATATATCTTCTGATTCATAATCATTAAATATTTTTTCCCATATTATTCTTCTTAATTCAATTATTTCTATATTTTTAAGTACATATAAGATTAAAGTTTCATAGTTTTTTATCATTTCATCATGCATGTATGTAGTCCAGTTTTTTATTATGCAGATTTTTTATTTCAAATTATTCCTTCCTATCATATTCATAATTGATTAAATTCATATTAGATCATTATGAACTAGATTATATTTATCATGTTTTCCTGTCACTACTAGCATCGTACTTTAGCGGATACTTCCTTCTTATCAGCGCCTCAACTTTGTTTACTCCCCTAAACGGCTTCCTCACCTACCGGTTTCAACATTAGGATGGCATAGTATAGAAGTTTTCTCCCTGTTTCCAGTGTGCTAATAAACTAGAAATCATGATTCAAATAATTCTAATACATAATAACTAACATAAATTTATTCAAGCATATATATGATATTCAGGAAATTATGAAATTAGTTCCGCATATTTTTTGAACAATATACTTTTGCCTCTTACTTAGCCATGCTATCTGAAATATCTGATTGAATTTCAGATTTCTCTATATTAACTTTTAAGTATTTTTATAACTTAGGGGAGAGAGTGTTTTCAAGAAAATGTTTATTATGTTAGGCATTGCCTGCCTTTCATTTACATATATCCTCCCTTATATAGAGAAGAATTTTCACTTACTACTTACAATAATGTACCTATATAGTATAATAATGTGCCTAATAATATAGTATGACACACCATACCTACTACTTATCACACACCATACACTTGTCCACTTAATAAATTACACCCCCTACCGTTCCTTACACATGCCCATCCTTATTATGACACACATTATGACTCACTACTTAACATTATGACACACTACTATTCACACCATAATTTATTGACTATTTTACAAGACAAATAATTTTACTCTTATCTCATCTTTTTATTTTGTCCGCATCTCATCTTCATCATCTTATCTTTTTATCATCTGCTNGTCGTTCTTCTGGCTTAAGTAGTGATAAAATTCATCTTTGGACTTCATCCATATCTGCTTTCCTTAGCTCCCTTGAATTGGAATAAATCATTAGTTGGTCTCTTGCATAATAGCTCCATATAGCGTTTCCGTTTAAATAGTTATTTGCTAGGTCTTGTATAATCGTTAATATACCAATTATTCTTTTGTTGGCATAAAAACTCGGTATCTCTATTTTTCATATCTCTTCTTGTTGTCCGATATCCTCGGGTATAATCATATCTTTAGTTAATCCTATCTTGATAACCTGTATTGGAGGTTTTATTTCCTCGTATAATATCTCCGCTGGTGCTGTATAGAATTCTATATAAAATAAATTTCCTTTCGTAACTCTTTTGTAGGTGACGAATGCTTTGTTTAGTTCTGGTATTCCACTAACTTCTTCTCCGTCGTATGTGTATACGGTATTTAACAATCCGTAGTTGTAACATGTTCTTACTAAATTAGCATTAGTTTTCGATTGTGCAATTAACTTGTTATATCTTTGTAACTTTTGTGTCAAATAATTCTGGTTTGGTTCTTTTGTAGTTGACCTGGGGTTGCGGTTTAAATAGGTTTGGATTTCGTGGATATTTTCAATATAGGTTCGTGTGATATATGTTGTTTATCACTAACTTGTTTGGTTGTACATGCAGCTATATTTAAACAAATGTTATGGGTTTTAAGGAGTTTTCCATCGTCTCCTTTTAGCTCTGGGTTTTTTCCGTCTTTCGATCGACGTAGCTACGCATTTTTATAGTCATGCTGCTGACTAGCTTTAGACTTCAGATTATCTTCATTAGTCTTTAGCTTTTGTATCTCGTTGTCCATACTGTCCACTTTTATACAAGGTGTAGTTATGGCTTTGAGTATATCTTCCATTGTATTTTCGTTCTCAGTCTGAGTAGCTTTGTCTTGATAAGTAATCTGCAATAACATTCTTATCAGTTTTTATTACTTCAATTGTAAATGTGAAATTTAATATATTTAATACCAATCTCCTTATTTCTTTTGTTGTTACCGAATTTTGTATTTTTCTCGTTTGCCACCATTTTACTTGTGTATTATCTGTTCTTATAATAAATTTGTTATATACAATATATGGTTCAAATGATAATAAACACTTATATACTGAATATAATTCTTTTCTATTTATTTCCCATTTTATTTCTGTATTATTAAATGTTCCTGAATAATATCTTCAATGATGTTCTATCGTAGTGTCATCATACCTGTATTTTAATATTCCTCCATAACTTTTTTCACTCGCATCTGATTCTATTACATAAGTAAATTTTTTTTTTCATCTGGAAAGTATAGTTTAGGTAAGTTTTTACATAATAATTTTACCTTTTATATTTGTATTTGGTCTTTTTTGTCAAACTGATATTCTATATCTTTCTTTAATTTTTGTTGTAATGGTTTTAAATTCTTTGCTAATTTTGGTATGTATTCTCTTACTTCATTTACTAGTCCTAAGAATGATTGTAATTTCTTTTTTGTGTCTAGTTGTTCATTTGAGTTAATTATTTTTTGTACTACATGTGTTTGCATTTTTATTCCGTTTTTATCAATTTGTATTCCTAAGAATTTTAATTGATTTTTCATTATATCAGCTTTCTTTTTACTTAGACTTATACCTGAATATTCTATGATGTGTATAAATTTTTCTAATAATCTTATATGTTCATCTTGTGTTTTGGAATATTAATATATCATCAATATACACTACACAATTTTCTATTTGTTCAAAGTAATTGTCCATAAAGTGTTGATATCTACCTCGTGCGTTTTTATATCCAAATGGTAATACATTCCATTCATAAAATATTTGTGGTACAGTGAATGTTGTTAGTTTTTTAGATTCTTCTTCTAGTTTTAAGTGATAAAATTCTGATTTACAATCAAATTTGCTAAAATAATTATATCCTTGTATTTGTCTTATCTTTAGTATTCTATTTCGCATCGGATAATTATATGTTTTAGTTTTTGCATTTAAATTTCTATAATCAATAACCATTCTGCTTTTTCCTCTTTTTTGTTCACTATATTTATTTACGATAAATGTCGAGCTTGTGCGCTTACTATTATTTTCTTGTATATATCCTTTTTCTAGTAATTCATCTATATGTATCTTAAATTCGGTTAAATCATTAAAATTATACTGTAATGATTTTTGGGTTATTATACTGTTATTATCAATTAGCTCAATTTTTACTTTTGTTTTATGTTTTTCCCATCCTTGTAAAGTATCCTCACTATATAATAATTCTAACTTATCTTGAATTATTCTTACTTTATCTATAGAGAATATAATTAATTCTATTTTACGGTCTTCTTCTTTTAAATTTTCTAATTTTTGTGTAATTTTTTCACTTCCTTTTATCCATTTTGTTGTTTTTCATTTTTTATTATTTACTCTTTTTGCTCCTATTTTTTGTTTACACGGTGTCGTGAACCACTAGTGTGTTTTTGTTATTATATGTGGGTATAATTTTTCTAAAAATGGCATTCCCAATAGCATATCTTTTGTAATTAATTCAAAGTTATATATTTCTTCAATAGTTAATATCTCATCCCATATTTGTACTTTTATTTTTTTTGCCTTATATGTGATCATGTTTCCTTCATTATTAAATCCCGTTACTACTATCAGTGTTTTTAATTTTTCTCATTTATCTTCTGGTAAACAATT
Organism: Solanum stenotomum; assembly: GCF_019186545.1. Lineage (NCBI taxonomy): Eukaryota > Viridiplantae > Streptophyta > Magnoliopsida > Solanales > Solanaceae > Solanum > Solanum stenotomum. Next base: position 36,884,424 of record NC_064284.1, on the reverse strand, counting down.
GTATTTACATATATTAGCTTCTGCTCCCGTATCTATCATTGCTGTATAATATCGGTTGTAATATCCTTCTATTATTATCTTTGCAAGTATATATATTTTCATCTATATTTCTGTCATTTATTGATACTGAGTAATTAGCACTTATTATAAATTTAAATTTTTTGGTATATGAGGTTACCTCTTACTGCACTTATTATACTTTTTTCCATGGGTTGTATAATTCTATCATCCGCTAAGTATATTTCTATGGGTGTATCTATTCCTTCTCTAAAACATGCTTTTATTAATATTTCTGTTCCTCCTAAATGTACATATTTAATTGGATTTTTAGCCTTAATATCTTGTATTTCTTTATTTATTATTCGTTTATTTATTATTGGTATTTTTTCCTTTCCTTTAGTGTATTTGCAATCTACGATATGTTCTCTTTGACTTACTACATAATATTCTTCTTTTTGTCGTTTAAACCTGTTTCTTATTATTGGTATTTCGAATATTTTTGCTACACTTAGGTCTAATTTTTTTCCTTTTATTTGTTCAAATATACTATTATCAAATATTATTTCCTGTTCTAAAGATTCTTCGTCTTGATGTTCTTCTTTATTTATTATTTTGTATGTTTGCTTCAGTCATTTGTTATATTATAGAATTCTTTATCTGATTCTATTTCTATGTTACTATCTATTTCATTTTCTGATATTTCATATATGCTATCTTCACTTTCAAATTCATAATCTACGTACTTTATTTGTGTATATTTTTCATTGTCTATTATTATTTCTGATATTTGTTTTCTCTTTGGATTTTTAGGTAATTTACAATCTCTAGCTATATGTCCTAATTTTCCACAATTATAACAAGTACATTCCGTTAGTTTTCTTTTTGGTCTATATGGTCTTTTGGTTTTGTAGTTTTTTACATAGTACATTCTTCTTGGTTTTTTATATTTATATTTTGATCTATATTTTTTATTATATTTCTTTCTATTTCTATAATATTTATCCGTACAACCAAATTGGGGTGCTATTTTATTTTTGCAACATGCTAAGTTTTTTATTAATATTTTTTCCATTTTTATTTCTTCTTTATGTTTTTCACATAGTTCCATAAACCATCGTTGCGAGAATTTCATTCTAGCTCCTAAGGTGTCCGTTATTTCTGCTTCATTCCAACTTTTTATTATTTTTGAATTAAAAGGTTCTGGTAATTTTGTAAAATATAATTTTCTTTTTTCTTTACTTTCTTCTGTGCTATATATTCCTTTATAATAATATTCTCTAAATGCACATGTATATTCATCTATGAAACACATATTACATATTGCTAATTTTGTCATTAGATTCCGATTTATGATTTTTTCTTTATTTTGTTCTTCTACTTCTGTTGTCATACTACTAAATTCATTTCTTATAGCTATTTCGTGTTTATATAATATTTCCATGGTTGTAGTGGCTATTCCACCATCAAATTTTTTATTATTTCTTAAAGTTGTTAAGCTTTAATTTGTTAAATTTTTGTAATGACCCGAAAAGTCATTTTTAGAAATTTTCACAAAATTACCGTTTTACCCATCATCTTGGTAATTGCCTTGAGTCACTTTTGATCAGTTGGTGAAGTTGGTTGGGAATTTTGAACTATTTATTTAACTACGATTATTTAGTTAACGGGTATTTATTAAATAATTAATTTTTATTAGTTAATAGTTAAATGAGCCAAATCCATATATAATATATTTTAAGTTAAAACCCTATACCACTTGGCCCATACAAATTAACTTACCTGAGGATGGATGTTCTGTGTCAAACTCAAAATCAGTCGTAGTATCTCTGTAAAAACTCAATGGAAGTAAATATAAGGTATAATCACAACCTTAATTCTTATTATTTTATGGATACACAGATAGTCGGTTATTGTTAATTTATGGTAATGTGGAGTTGAGGGGAAAAAGGGTCAGATTTTGACAAAATCTGTGAATGGCATATATATTTATTTATTTTGATGTTTGTAGTCCTTCAGTAAAGGCATAAGCTTTTAATACTCATATTGGATAATTATGACAATAATTGATATATGATTAATTAATCATTAGAAATTGGAAGGATTATATTGGTTGGAAGTTTTGGGGGGAACAAGATCTGGAGGTTGGCATTAATTTCAATTCATTCTTTCCGTAGTGAATAATAAATTGAAATTGGAAAATGCTTAATTTATACTTTGGATGGATAGGTTATTAGTTTGGGTGCAGGTATTAAGAGAATTGGCATGGTTGCCGCCACTGGTTCATAACCAATTGGCTTCCTTTTTAATTAATATTATTATATTTATGATATTGGAAAAGAATTGAAACTTAGGGTATTGATTATAGATTTAGGTGATCTTTTGGGTCTAGGCTAAACCTATAGTAATATGGGTGTTGTTAGTTTTGAAATCTTATTGTGTGTCATTTATTTGAATAGATTGCTTTGAGTTGGAAGTTCAACGAAGGGGGAAGACTCAAGTTTCAGAGTGAATTATTGATTGATTGAGGCAAGTGGATTTCTAAACCCTTGTTAAGTGTATGGAATTCATGTATTTCCTTGTAATATGTGTTTAGGGTAATGAGGCTTGGTGATGGGTTGACTTGTTCACATTGATTAATTCTAATGATGAGAAAGGGATAATAAAAGGCAAAGTGATCAATTGTTTGTGTGATGTGTTGAGAATTGTTTGAAAGGCTTGTTAAATCATTGTTGATGTTGTATTCTGATTGTGTTGTTGTGAATTGTGCAATGTTATGAAAATGGTCATCTCCTCATCATTTGTGTGAACATGTCATTTGCATTGTTCTGAGACATGGTTGTGACAAGTGTTATGTGCATTGAGAAAGAATAAGAAAATAAAGAGGATGTACCATTTCGAGGGACGTATCGCTCGTCGCGATGGATACTATATTTCGAGGGATGTGTCACGCGCCGTGACGGATACTATATTTCGAGGGACGTATCGCGCGTCGCGATGGTTACTATTATCGAGGGTCGTATCGCGCGCCGCGATGGATGCATGGACAGATATGTCCCCCATGGGTCCCGGATTGAGAGACAGCGGGTGTGTATCATTAGGTCAGACATGCATCACTATACTTGACATTGCATTTCATTGCATTGCACTTCTTTATTATTGGTGAACTTGATCTTGTGTGTTGCTTATCTTGCGAGTGCCTTTCTATGAAACTTGTGACTGATAAATATTGGGCGTATTGTTGAAGATATGCAATTGTTAGAATGTTGTTGTTGAGATATGTGCTTGTAAATTGTGAACTGTTAGGTTGGGTTGGTTTTATACATATTGTAGTTGTGAAGGTTCGGTTGGGGTGTAAGAAGTACTTGTGTTCTATCCCCTTAGCTCGTGTTTAGAGGTTTACTTGCTGAGTACCATGTGGTTTGGTACTCACCCCTCGCTTTTACAAATTTTTGTAGGTTACGAGACTGGATTTTTGTGGTACTTGTCATTCTCTTCTTTTCCAAGGCTTCTGGGAGATTTGTGAGGTAGTTGTTTGTCTTCTCAGCGATCATTCTTACTCCTGTTTATGATCTTGTTCTACTCTAGAAACAATGTCATATGAGACTTGTATTTTTCTTTTGATTCAATTGTAATACTTTAGAGGCTTGTACACCTGACAACCAGATTTTGGGGATATATTTGAGTTTAGTATAAAAAAAATTCCGCATTTTATTATAATGGTTGAGTTTTAGGCTGACTTGTCTTGGTGGGTTAAGACGAGTGCCATCACGTCCATTTTTTGGGTCGTGACAGTTTTGTAGCCATAATTTTACTGTTCCTATAAGTGTTCTTTCTATATATCCTGGTGCCTCTGCTATTACTATCTTGTTATCTATTAAGTGTTTTGATATGTATCCTACCCATAAATGGATTGTTTTATTTATATCTGCTACACAGTCTAAATCTAAAAAATCATGTTGTCCAGTTATTGGTTTAGGCGTCCATTTTTTATTTAATCTTTTATCCCATGTAGTTTTTTCTTTATTATATTGTTCATAATTTTTATTATAATATTTTGGATTAAAATTTTTTGTGTTTTTTACTCCTGATGTGCTAGGTTTTTCGACCATGTCTAAGTCTTCTGTATTTACTTCTAAATTCTTTATATTATCTATGTTTGCTAAAAGTTCCGTATATGTTTCGCTTGTTTTCGAATGTTGTTCTAGATCATCGTCGTTTATTTCATCAACTCTTATTTCGGGTAGATTATCATTTTTTTTCTTTTTCTTCTATTTCATCTTCTACTTGCAATTTTTCTTTAAATTTAATTATCTTATTTGTTAATTTCATTTTTTGTTCTTTTTCTTTTTGTTTTATTTCATACATTTCTTTTAATATTGCTAGCTCTTTTTCTAGTTCTATTCTTTTGGTATTTTTTAATTCTTCTAATTGTTGTACTTCCTTTTTTGCTTGTTGTTTTATTTTTTCAATTTCCGTTTTTCTATCTATTTCTTCATTTTCTTTGATTATTTTTATCATAGCAGTTAAACTATCTTCTAATTTACCGTTTCTTTTTCTAACATTAAACTTATATTATCACCTATTTTCTTATATCTTCTTCCTAGATTAGAAAATATTATCTTTATTTTTAATCCATCATAATTTTCATATGTTTTTCAATCTATTGCGTATTCTTCTTTATTCATTTATAAATTATGTTGTAGTTTATATTCTAAGTTATTTATTTGTATTCCTAGATATAAAATAGTCTTTCTTTGTGCTATTATAGATTTGTGACAAATTCCTGCGAATATATTATTGTTAAGTCTAATTTGCCTATGTTCTAATTCTTGTCGTTTTTCTATAATTACTTCATTAAGTTTTTGTCTATATTCGCTATTCTTGTTATTCATTGTATTTTTAAGTATTGAATATATTTATATTCTATTTTAGATATATTATTTATTAATTGATTTAATTTTTCGTTATCAGTTTTTGTGATTTAAGTTGTTTATATTCCGATTATAATTTTTTTAATTTTCTTCTTACTTTTCTTAATTTTCTACTCGTATGTTTCTTACCGTGTTTCTTCTTATCCATAGCTCAGATACCATTTTTCGTTGCGAAACTGGTAGTTAGTGAATTCATGAAAGTGATAGTGTGGTAGATGGTAGTGTGGTAGGTGAGTAACTTATTTTTAAGATTTTATTATAATATTTTTTTACTAAGTGTCTTAATCTTGATATCTCTTTAATATTATTTTTTGGTAGTGCTAAATTCATAGTAATATGTAATAATATTTATTGTAATATCCTTCCGATATTTGTTTTAATCTGAATATCTCTATAATATTATTTATGATATATTCTAGATATAACATATATTCGGTTCTTTGGTACATATATAAATTTTTCTCCATTAATTGTTCTAATAGTTTTATATCTTCCATAGATTTTACTCAATATTGTAAATATTCGTAGTTCATTTTATTCTGAATTTATTTCTATATCATACCATTCTATTCTTTCGAAATCTAAATCATGTACGTCTATTTCATACCATTCTTGATTTAATATATCTTCTGATTAATAATAATTAAATATTTTTTCCCATATTATTCTTCTTAATTCAATTATTTCTATATTTTTAAGTACATATAAGATTAAAGTTTCGTAGTTTTTTATCATTTCATCATGCATGTATGTAGTCATGTTCTTTATTATACAGCTTTTTTATTTCAAATTATTCCTCCCTATCATATTCATAATTGATTAAATTCATATTAGATCATTATGAACTAGATTATCTTTATAATGTTTTCCTATCACTACTAGCATCGTACTTTAGCAGATACTTCCTTCTTATCAGTGTCTTAACTTTGTTTACTCGCCTAAACGGCTTTCTCGCCTACCGGTTTCAACATTAGAATGGCATAGTATAAAAGTTTTCTCCCTATTTCCAGTGTGCTAATAAACTAGAAATCATGATTCAAATAATTCTAATACATAATAACTAACATAAATTTATTCAATCATATATATGATATTCAGGAATATATGAAATTAGTTCCGCATATTTTTTGAACAATATACATTTGCCTCTTACTTAGCCATGCTATCTGAAATATCTAATCGGATTTCAGATTTCTCCATATTAACTTTTAAGTATTTTTATTACTTAGGGGAGAGAGTGTTTTCAAGAAAATGTTTATTCCGTTAGGCATTGCCTGCCTTTCATTTACATATATCCTCCCTTATATAGAGAAGAATTCTCACTTACTACTTACAATAATGTACCTATATAGTATATTAATGTGCCTAATAATATAGTATGACACATCATACCTACTACTTATGACATACCATAGAGTTGTCCACTTAATAAATTACACCTCTTACCATCCCTTACACATGCCCATCTTTATTATGACACACATTATGACTCACTACTTAACATTATGACACACTACTATTCACACCATACTTTATTGACTATTTTTCAAGACAAATAATTTTACTCTTATCTCATCTTTTTATTTTGTCCGCATCTCATCTTCATTATCTTATCTTCTTATCATCTGCTTTCGTTTTATCTCTCTATTCCAGCTGGACGTCTGGGATTATATTATCCTCTCCGTTGCATTTTGAACATATATGGTCAGGGTATTTGTGACCAATTAGCTTGCAATATCTGGTTAATAATTCTGTCGAAATAAATTCTTCTTTTAGTACTCGTGTTGTAGGTCGTTCTTCTGGCTTAAGTAGTGATACAATCCATCTTTGGACTTCATCCATATCTGCTTTCCTTAGCTCCCTTGAATTGGAATAAATCATTAGCTGGTCTCTTGCATAGTAGTTCCATATAGCGTTTTTGTCTAAATAGTTATTTGCTAGCTCTTGTATAATCGTTGATATACCAATTATCCTTTTGTTGGCATAAAAACTCGGTATCTCTATTTTGCATATCTCTTCTTGTTGTCTGATATCCTCGGGTATAATCATATCTTTAGTTAATCCTATCTTGATAACCTGTATTGGAGGTTTTATTTCCTCGTATAATATCTCCGCTGGTGCTGTATAGAATTTTATATAAAATAAATTTCCTTTCGTAACTCTTTTGTA